>NW_026026638.1:0-210 GCF_019186545.1 Solanum stenotomum
TATGCTTCCGCTGTGCATATATGTTTTCAAAAAATACATCTCCCACTTAGACTTTTAACTATGCATTTACAACTTTCACAAGCATTCCTTTATTTCTAGTTTCTCATGCAATTTTGTCTAGTAGTGCTTCGTCGTAGCAAATCGATTTTGTACTAGATCTTGAGAGAGCTTCTCATCAAACATTTCAAGAGTGTACTTCTTTTTAGATCA
>NW_026026639.1:0-4194 GCF_019186545.1 Solanum stenotomum
AATACTCATATTGAAATAGAAAATATATAAAATATAATTGAAGATTGTTGTCACGTTAAGTGACAATCCATATGGCTTTATAATTATTTTGTGTTGTTTTATTTAATTAAATTCTCATATTCCCTAGACCATTTTGACAGTCCATTTATAACAATTTTATCATATTGTTGATTATTATCTTATACGTTTTCTAATTTTGTCTTTTTAGGCAACAAGGAAGATAAAGAATAACAACTTGTACCATCGTGTTTATCTTTTTAGGTTTTATTGTTATCTAACATCTGCATTGAAATTATGACTAATCTGAATTCACGTCCTGCAAGACCTAATTAAGAGGAAAGAAAAAAAATACTTTCTTTTATGATTTTTTTTCATTTTTGGAACTCAAACTCAAGATCGATTAAGGGTGAGGTGATGGAGTTTTTAAATAATATATAGTATATATAGTCTACACCTAATATCATAAATTGGCCTAGGATTGTTGTGACAAGTACAATATTTGAGCAATTATAAGAACTTCCCCCTCATTCTCGATTCAAAACCAAGACATCTGATTAAGGAAGAGTGACACAATGTCGAGCTTTTACATCATGTGTAGTATAGTGTACGTATAATAATCATAAATTGGTCTAGAATTGTTGTGACAAAGCACATTATTATTTGAATAATTATAAGAGCTTATATTTATAATTTACTACGTCGGAATGCTTCAAAATCTCCGAACAAAATAATTCAACTTAATATAGGATATTAATGAGGTGGGCGGGAAGGATAATGCCTAATATAGGGATACATATGTTTCCCTCTAACCATTCTGAGTTGACACTGACAAGTGAACAAAGAGGTGGATCATTTGATCTTGAAATATGTCATCTCAGTTATCCAGATCTTTCTAACTCTATTCATTTTATCAGGTACTTGAATCATATGATTTTGAGCAATTTGCTTTCAACATTCATTCTACTGGACCAAAACGAGGCCTTTCTGTGCTAGTTGTCAGTTTGATATCCAAGTGTTGAAATCACTCATTTTAGATAAGTAGATAAATTTGACTTGAGCAAGTGTGGAAAGGAAATTGTGAGATTTATCGAAACCAAACAGTATTCCCAAACAGAATCATTCACAAATCAAGTGCTAAAAAAAAAAAAAAACAATCCTTACATGAATCCAACAATTTAGTAAACATTTGCAACAAATAAGTGATTCCGAGAATGTTGCTCAACATGCAAGAAGTAGAATCTTGATCTTCTGTAGCATCCCTACAACATCTTTCATGTTTGTCCTTCTTGCCGGAGATTCAGCACAACAATTTAATGCCACTTTCATGATTGATGCCACAACATCTAGCTCCTTCTGTAAGCGATTATCCATTGATGTTATCAAGTTGGCATCTACAATATCCATTACTGCCTCTGGGAATGAATAACTCACCCATTGCTTCAAGCTAAGATCTCCCTCAAACTCATTAGGCTTTCTCCTAGTAAACGTCTCTAGCAACATGATCCCGTAACTATAGACATCACATTTTATAGACACCAATCCATCCAGTCCATACTCTATAAACAAACAATTCATTTGAAGATTTAACATAATTTCTTGGTGAAAAAGAAGAAGAAAGGAAAAGTCAAACAAAACAAATTAAGAGACGTACCTAGTGCAATATAACCCAATGTTGCTAAGGTTTTAGTGTATAAATCCCTCTCATCTTCACCAAGCAGTTTTGAAATACCAAAGTCGCTTAGGTGGGCAACCATATCCTCATCCAGCAAGACGTTACTAGGCTTCAGGTCACAATGGATCACCGGAGAGGAGGATCCATGATGAAGATATTCCAACGCGCATGCTATATCTATCATAATGCTTAGTCTCTGCCTAATGTCTAGGAAGTAGTTGTGTGAATACAAATACTTGTCAAGACTTCCATTAGGCATAAACTCGAGCACTAAAGCCTTAAAATCAAGGTTGGAACAACTAGTGATGACTTTCACGAGATTCCTATGGCGAAGGCAGCGCAAAACTTCACATTCTGTATCAAAACTCTTGAATGCCGCTTCCCGTTGCAAATTGAACACTTTAACTGCAATATGAGTTCCACTTCTGAGAATGCCTTTGTAGACAGAGCCAAAACTTCCAGAACCAATCAGATTACTCTCGCTAAGAGAATCAGTTGCTTGGAGCAGTTCATAGTATGAAATTCTTTCTGTTGTTGCAATAGACAATGAACCAGCTTGTTGAGGAGCTCTTTTACCTCTTCTATACCTTCTCCATAGGAATAGGAAAGCGATAGGAACAAATACAAGTGTTATTCCTAGCAAAAGAAATAGAACTAGCAATTTTGTCCTATTGGATCTATGCGTTGATGAAGTGGGGCATGTGGGGACATTAAACCTTGACAAGCCACACAATGCTTCGTTGTTGATGAAAAATTGACTCGAGAGGTTCTTGAAAGGACCTCCCGATGGTATTTCACCATGCAACTTATTGTCAGAAACATTAAAATACTTGAGGTATTGAAGTTTCTCCAAAGACATGGGAATAGTTCCCGATATATTATTATGAGAAATGTCTAGAAATTCCAAACCTACCATGTTGCTCATTGAGTCAGGTATAGATCCTTGCAACTTGTTGTGTCTCAAAGAAAAGTTCTCTAGATTTAGCAATCCTCCAATTTCTATAGGAATACCATTTGAGAATTGATTCATTGACAGATCAATTAGTGTCGCAGCCTTTAGATTTCCAATTTCTGGAGGTAAAGAACCAACCATGTTGTTTGACGATAAGTCAAGAAGCCCTAAATCTTTAAGATTCCCTAAGCTTGTTGGTATATTGGAATTCAATTTATTGGAAGCAAGATATATCAATCTAAGGGAAGTAACGTTCCCTAAACAATTAGGAAGAGATCCTGAAAGTTGATTTTGACCCAAGTCAATAGCACCCAAATGATTCAGTTTACATATATGATCTCCAATAAATCCTGCAAGTTTGTTGTACTGAAAATACATACGCTGAAGGTTTCTCAAGTTGTGAGTTGATGTTGGAATTGATCCAATTAAGTTATTATGAGAAAGATCAAGGTCTAATAAGCTGCTTAAGTTTCCAACTTCATTTGGAATCTGGCCGTTAATCTTGCTATCAGTGGCACAAAGCTTTACAAGAGATTTGGAGAAGTTCCCTACGGAGACCGGAAGCATGCCATTTAGAGGGTTCAATGATAGATCAAGAAGTCTTAAATTTCTGCAATTGGTTAAGGAGGTGAGGAAGCTTAAAAATGAATCACTAGTTAAATTATTTTCCCACAAGTTTAGGTTCTGTAGATGAGTCAAATATCCAAGAGAATTGGGAATCAAGCCTGTGAGTTTGTTACCTGAAAGCTCTAGGATAGTAAGTTTTGAACAATTGGAAATAGAATGAGGAACAGTCCCAACAAGATTGGTCAAGTTACTCATATAAAGCTCTTCAATGTTGGGTAATACAGAACCTATGTTTGGTGGGATGGTTCCTGATAAATTATTGAATGAAAGAGCCATTGCTCTCATCCCTGATATGTTGAAGATCTCCATTGGAAGTGAACCACTAAAACTATTAAACCCAAGAGCAAGTTCCTCCAACTCAACGAGATTTCTTATCTCTTTGGGTATTTCACATGTCAATACGTGAATACTAATGAGTTTAACTAGTTAGTTCAATACAATATAAGTTGTACTTTTTTGCTATCACTTTAAATACGTACCAGTAAACCTATTTTCTCTAAGAAATAAGACTTGCATCTTGGTTAAGTTGCCAATCTCCCGTGGTAAGGATCCCTTGAGATTGTTCCCCCTTAGTGAAACAACTTGCAATGAGGAGATATTGAATATAGAGATTGGGATAGAGCTGGTAATCTGGTTTACCTCCACGGCTAATTCCACCAAATTAACAAGATTTCCGATTTCTTGTGGAATTATACCTGCATTTAATGTGTAATAAAAAAAGATCTGAGGTAATTAGATACAACAGTGCTAGTATTCGTAAAATAAAACATACCTGTGAAATGGTTAGATCCGAGATACAATATCTGCAAGTTACTCAATCTTCCAATTTCACTGTGTATTGGTCCATCAAAATCATTTACGGATAGAGACAATATTTGAAGTTGTGAACAATTTGACAAGCTTATAGGCATATGACCATGAAGCTTGTTCATTGATAGATGAA
>NW_026026639.1:5225-25258 GCF_019186545.1 Solanum stenotomum
TCAATTTATTGGAAGCAAGATATATCAATCTAAGGGAAGTAACGTTCCCTAAACAATTAGGAAGAGATCCTGAAAGTTGATTTTGACCCAAGTCAATAGCACCCAAATGATTCAGTTTACATATATGATCTCCAATAAATCCTGCAAGTTTGTTGTACTGAAAATACATACGCTGAAGGTTTCTCAAGTTGTGAGTTGATGTTGGAATTGATCCAATTAAGTTATTATGAGAAAGATCAAGGTCTAATAAGCTGCTTAAGTTTCCAACTTCATTTGGAATCTGGCCGTTAATCTTGCTATCAGTGGCACAAAGCTTTACAAGAGATTTGGAGAAGTTCCCTACGGAGACCGGAAGCATGCCATTTAGAGGGTTCAATGATAGATCAAGAAGTCTTAAATTTCTGCAATTGGTTAAGGAGGTGAGGAAGCTTAAAAATGAATCACTAGTTAAATTATTTTCCCACAAGTTTAGGTTCTGTAGATGAGTCAAATATCCAAGAGAATTGGGAATCAAGCCTGTGAGTTTGTTACCTGAAAGCTCTAGGATAGTAAGTTTTGAACAATTGGAAATAGAATGAGGAACAGTCCCAACAAGATTGGTCAAGTTACTCATATAAAGCTCTTCAATGTTGGGTAATACAGAACCTATGTTTGGTGGGATGGTTCCTGATAAATTATTGAATGAAAGAGCCATTGCTCTCATCCCTGATATGTTGAAGATCTCCATTGGAAGTGAACCACTAAAACTATTAAACCCAAGAGCAAGTTCCTCCAACTCAACCAGATTTCTTATCTCTTTGGGTATTTCACCTGTCACATGATCAATGAATTTAGCTAGCTTGTTCATTAATACAGATTGCTATATATCACTTTGAATACGTACCAGTAAACCTATTGTTGTTAAGAAATAAAACTTGTATCTTGGTTAAGTTGCCAATTTCCCGTGGTAAGGATCCCTTGAGATTGTTCCCCCTTAGTGAAACAAATTGCAATGAAGAGATATTGAATATAGAGATTGGGATAGAGCCGGTAATCTGGTTTACATCCACTGCTAATTCCACCAAATTAACAAGATTTCCGATTTCTTGTGGAATTATACCTGCATTTAATGTGTAATAAAAAAAAGATCTGAGGTAATTAGATACAATACATTACTAGCATTCGTAAAATAAAACATATATACCTGTGAAATGGTTAGATCCGAGATACAATATCTGCAAGTTACTCAATCTTCCAATTTCACTGTGTATTGGTCCATCAAAATCATTTATGGATAGAGACAATATTTGAAGTTGTGAACAATTTGACAAGCTTATAGGCATATGACCATGAAGCTTGTTCATTGATAGATGAAGCTCTTTGAGTATTGGAAGACGATTGCATAAATCATTGGGAAGCTTTCCTGATACGCTATTGTTTGAAAATGCGATGACTTGGATACTAGAAATATTGAAAATTGTGAATGGTATAGAACCCGTAAGCTGATTATGTTCCATGGACAACATATTAAGGTTTTGAAGATTGCCTATCTCTTCCGGGATGTTTCCTACAAGTAAATTGGCAGATATTTCTAAAGTCTCCAATTTTGAGGCATTCGAAAGTGACGGGGGAATGGAACCAGTGAAACTGTTAAACCTAAGTTTTAAAACTTGAAGTTGTTTTAAAAACCCAAACCAAGAAGGAACCTCCCCACTGAATTTGTTCAAACTTAAATCAAGAAACTTAAGCTGACACAGGTGTGCCATTTCTTGAGGCAAATTTCCATGGAAATTGTTGCTTCCCAAGTCAAGAGAAACAAGAAATGTGAGGTTTCCAAAATCACGTGGAATCGTGCCTGTAAGGATCATGTTGGAAAGATTCAAGGACTTCACTCTCTGGTGACGATAGTCACAAGTGACTCCAACCCAATGACAAACATAAGTAGCAGGAGACCAACTGTCATCCAAGTAATGAAAGGGGTCGGAACTAATTTGGGATTTCAAAGACAGAAGAGTTAATTGATCCGTAGAAACGTTGGTACGAGTCATGGCTGAACTAGGCATAACATAGTGAAACAACAAGAGTAGTAGTGTTAAAAGAAAAGATCTCAAGGCTTTCTCCATATGTAAAATTATTAGTAGTAGGAAAATGGTATTACTAGCAGACTTTTCTTTTGAATCTTTTTTAAAAGGGGAAACGGAAAAACATATCAGCATTAATGCAACTAAATTATTGCTTCAATGAAACAAAAAAAATGTGTCTTTTATTGGTTGTTGTGCTTTTGACATCCAACTGTTGAAACCGCTCATTTTATATAAATAAATATATAAATTTTCCAATTTATGTGGGGCATGAATATGACTCATGTCGTCAATGCTAGAATGATAATAATTGGTGCTATGTTGTCTTAAATTATTCACTAGTCTTGCTGGCGGATATATCTTATCTGTGTTGTTCAATTCACAAAATTTTACCAGAAAAACAAAACTTTCCATTGTCTTCTTGGATATCTAAACTACTTGTGAAGAAAAAGGTGGCATACTTTAGTGGCCAAGATCACTGGAATGTTACAAGGAAAATTATTGTCTTATAGGGGCAGAGGTGCTCTTAATTAAAGCAATTTTACAAGCAATCTATCCCTACTTACACTAGAAGCAAATTGTGAGGTGTATTGCTAAGTTTTCCGCCGCGCATAGTTTGTTACGTCAGTTCCAAAAGGATAAGTTGGGTTGGAATTGATAAAGTTTCATGGAGTTCATGATTGCACAAAAGGATTAGTTAAAGTAGTGGTTGAGGCGCGTAGAGGCACTTCTATGACTATTGTCGTACATCCACCTTACTGACTCACTTTGAAGAATTCATGATTCATATATGTTTGAGGCAGGTGAAAGGAAATGCGGATTGATTTCACATAATGGAAAGATGGGACTTAAGAATATCTCTCTCCACTGGGACATATAATGGAAAAGGACCATCACATAATGGAAAGATGGTATTACTAGTAACATGTGTTTAGGAGACTTTTCTTTTGAAGCTTTTTAAAAAGGGGAAACGGAAAAACATATCAGCAACTAAATTATTGTTTCAATGAAACAAAAAAAATGTGTCTTTTATTGGTTGTTGTGAGTTTGATATCAAGTGTTGAAACCACTCATTTTAAATAAATAGATAAATTTTCCAAGTTATGTGGGGCATAAATTTAACTCATGTCGTCAATATGGTAGACTGATAATAATTGGTGCAATATCATGTTAAATTATTGCTGCTGTATCATGGTAGACGGATAAATCTTATATGTGTTGTGAAAATTCACAAAATTTTACCACACAAGCAAAACTTTCCATTGTCTTTCACTTAATTTGTTAAAAGTTTGGCTCATTTATGTCATTATTGTTAAAGAAAAAGCTCATCCATGCCATTTTTTAACTCCAATTTTGCAAAATCATTTTTTAATCCGCAAACAAGGTTTAACACTTTTTAATTGAAGTTTTTTGGATCAAATGTACACTTTTTGCTTCTTTTTCTTTAAGAACACCAAGAACACATGAAGAACATAAATAACTTCCAAAATTTCAACATCTTCAATTATTCACGAAATCATCTCAAATTTCGGCTACATCATTAATTGCTTTTTTAAAAAAAACTAAAAATCTAAAATCATTTGTAGAGTTTGAAAAATTCACCCACATTAAAAAAAAAAATCCAAAAAATGAAAATCAATCCCAAAATTTCAAAATTTTGTTTTGATTCGTGTTTTTGTACTTGTTTTTTACATTAGATCCTTGTTGCCTAGTGTTTTTTAGTCTATGTTCAAATTTTCAAATGATTTGAAGTGTGGAGAAAATTCTATCATTAAAGAATGTTGAAATTTTGAATAAATTTCAAGTGGGTCTTGTTGAGTTAGGTTGAATTCGAGCTCAAAAGATATTGAGTTTTGGGGTGTACAAAACCGAACCGAAAACCGAACCAAACCGCAAACCGAGTCAACCCGAAAAAAACCCCGACTAGTGGTTTGGTTTGACTTGGTTTGGTATTGAAAAAAAAAACCCGACTATATTTGGGTTGGTTTGGTTTTAACTAAAAAAAACAACCCGAGACCAAACCAACCCGACATTATATATATAATTTTAAAATTTTATTTTACACATAAAAATATTTACTTTGATATAATTTTTAAATATTTCTTATACTTTTTCATAGTTTTTATCTTTTAATATATTATTTCAAGTTTGAAACTTAGAATTATAAATGGTCCAATAAAGATTATAGTCTACAGATGTTGGTAATTATAATAAAGCTTAAATCAAAATCAAATTAATACTAATGCAAAAAGAAAATCAATTCAACACTAAGAATGACAATAATATTGAATATTTGTTCTTTACTTTTACATTGATTTAGACAATTAAAATACATAATCTAATTTCAATTTCTTTTAATATTTAGTCATGTAACTAATACTTATTAAACTTATTTTAGCATGATTTAGTACTTTTAAATTATGATCATTTTCATTATGACTTGTTAATTTGCAATATTTGTTTTACGCGATTTCATTATTATTACTATTTTTGTTGGATATTTTAGTGTCATTAATCATATCATACTGTGTTATTTTTTTAAGAAATACCTTAGATATTTGTATTTTGGTAGGACTAAAGAAATATTTGAAGTACAAGTAAATTATATGTTTGTATGAATATTTACCGGAAAAACCCGAAACAACCCGAAAAACCCAAAAAAATCTGAAAAAACCCGAGGTTGAAAAACCCAAGTTTTATTGGTTTGGTTTATAAATTTTAAAATCTGACACAAATGGTTTGGTTTGATATTTGAAAAACCCGAACTAACCCGGCCATGTACACTCCTAAGTTTTGGTATCTAGCTTGGAGGGAAACTACTCTTGAAATTTGAGGCAATTTCGTGAAGAATTGACAAGTTTGAAATTTGAGAATTCTTAATGTTCTTTATGTGTTCTTGATGTTGTTCTTAAGGAAGTAGAAGCAAAAAATATACCTTTGATCCAAAAACACCAATCAAAAAGTGTTAAACCTTGTTTTGGGGTATCAAAAATGGCTTTGCAAATCAAAGTAAAAAAAAATGGACAATGACATATATGAGCCAAACTTTTAACAGATGACATAAATGAGTTTTTTCTAAAATTTCGATGACATATTTGAGCCTTTTCCTTTTTTGTATGTTGTTAAATTATCTTTCCTTATTTCTCTCAATAATCTTCTCTTATGTAATATTAAAATGTAATACTATACGGTATGAACTAAGGGTCTATTATTACAAGGTGAGGGGTAAGGATGCATACATATCGTATTTTTAAGACTTTACTTATAAAAGGACCCTAAAAACCACCGAGAAAAAACTATATAAAGATCGGAAATGATTTCATTTTTTAAGAACCAAATTTAAGGAAAGGACATGACCGGAAATGATTTCATTTTTTAAGAACCAAATTTAAGGAAAGGACATGATCGGAAATGATTTCATTTTTAAGGGATTTATTGTAAAAAGAAAACAATAAATTGGTGTTTGATGATTTGAACAAATTGGTAAGGGTTATGTGAATAATTATGTGAACAAACTGTAGTACCGATACATAAAAATATTGTAAAAAAATTTGCTGTGTTCTTTATTATGGACGATACATTAGTGTGAATAATTATGTGACAAGTTGTGAAACACTGTAACATTATATATTTGAAATGCTTTTGTTATATGCCTTATTCTGATGATTTTTTTTGGCAGCTATGTGATAGCGTGCTTCAGTGATGAATGTGGCTGATGTTTAAAGTCTTCTTGCAGAAAGAAATCTGATGTATTCAAAGTGAGATACTTCAATAGTGAACATACATGTCCGATGCGGGATAGGATACTAACAAAAGTACAAGCAACAATTGGATTTATTAGTGGTGTGACTACCCCTAAGTTGGTAAATCATAAACGAATTCATACGCTGAAAGATGTAATTGAAGATATTCGAGAATTATATGGGGTTGAAATATCATACCAGCAAGCATGGCATGCTAAGGAACGTGCACTAGAGATACTAAAGGGTAAACCATTAGATGGATACAAGCAGATGCCGAGATACATATGGATGCCAAATAAAGTGTATCCAAATTTATATATAAGGATGCAAAAGACGGAAGATAATCAATTCATGTATCTTTTCATAACCCTAAGGCCATTGATGAGAGGGTTTGACTACTGCAGACCTGTAGTTGTAGTGGACGGTGCACATCTTGGCAGGGCTTACAAAGGTACTTTTGTATCAGCTAGCACACTCGATGGTGCAGGCTTGACTGTTGCAATACTGATGTAATTTTGAACTTGTTTTATATGTATAATCAATGTATCTTAATGTAAACGTTATGTATCAATAAGTTAAATGTGTGTTGCTTTGTGATTAGGTTGCATATTGTCATTGGCATATGGTGTTGTAGACACCGAAAATGACTGTTTGTGGACATGGTTCTTCGAACAATCCAAAAATGCATTTGGCGAGCGTGAAATTATGTGTATTGTAGCAGATAGAAATGAAAGTATTATGAAGAGTGTAAGCATTGTGTTCCCAAATGTACCTCATTGGCATGCATATGACATCTTTGGAAGAATGTCTGTTCAAACTTCAAAAGGAGTAAAAACACACTAAGTGATATATTTTACTCAATGGCAAAGGCATACATAAAGGAGGATTTTGATAAATTAATGGCTAAGGTGGTGAAAGTTGATCATAGGGTGAAGGATTACCTTGAGGATACTGGGTATGAGAAGTGGTCAAGAGTTCATTCAATAGTAAACAAAGGTAGAATGATGACTTCGAACATCGCAGAATGTATCAATGGTTGCCTTGTTGATGCACGTCGGTTAACTATATTAGAAATCTTGGAAGAAGCTAGACTTTTCTTTGGTAGTTGGAACTGTAAAAATAGAGAAATAACGTCATATACAAAGGACACATTGGGAAGAAGATTTGAGGAGGTATTGATTGTAAATGCATCTAAAAGTTCAAAGATGAAGGTATTTATCAATATCCATAACTTTTTGTTTTATGTATCAGAAACTCGGATCATTTCACTGCTAAGCATTGCTTTGGAAATGATATAAAAATGGAATATCATGTAATGTATCACTAACTTATTAGTGTTTTCAGGTTGTTCCATCATCTGAATATATTTTCTCAGTTTATGAAGTCGGAAGAAGATACATTGTATGCCTTAAGCGAAAATCATGTACTTGTGGAAGATTTCAACAAGATGAGATACCTTGTGCACACACAATTGCAGTTTTAAGGCACAAAAATGTTAAGAATATGCATCCATATTGCTCTGATTACTACAAGCCTGATGCATTAGCAAAAATCTACGAGGTTGCAATGGTTCCAATGCCGGATAAGGAGGATTGGACATTTCCAGACTATGTTTTAGATGAAATTGTTTTGCCACCTAGGTATAGAAGGTTGGTTGGACGACCAAGGAAACGAAGAAACAAAAACGTGGATGAGAAGATAACAGTGAACAAGAATTCTTGTGGGCATTGTGGACAAGAAAGTCACAACAGGAGAACTTGTACTTTTTTCCCGAAAGAGAAGTGAAATAATATTTTTAACTTGCAGTTATTTTTAAATTGTACTTTCTTCCCAACAAGACATTCGTGTTCATGCTCAATAAATTGCACTTACATATATTTTTCACTTTAGTATTTGGATTAAATAAAGTGTATTGTTTACACAATTTATTTTCTTGTTCAACTAAATAATTTGTTGAGAATTTTGTGTCAATCTTACATTGAATATAAATTTATTCTTATACTGTTGAATAAATAAATAAATCTGAATGTATTGTAACATCTGGAAAATTGAAATTACTATGAAGAGGCTTAGAATTGGAAATAGTCATTTTGGAGAGAATTAAAAATCTGGAAAATTTGGTGGGAAAAAGTGAGTTTTTGGCCAACTTTGAACAGTCATAACTCCTAGCTCAGGATGAGTTAGGTGTAGTTCCAGTTATGTTTGCGAAGTCCGTGGAATGATCTTTCCAACGCCGCTAAGTTTGCTCGATTCCGAGTTCGTATCAGTGAGTTATACCCTTTGGAAGTTGGGCAGTTGGCAGGGAAGTTAGTCCGAAAATTGTAAGGGTATTTTGGTCTTTTCCCTAATCAATTGTTTTGGATAAATATTAAGGGTCCAAGCTGATTGTGATCAGTTTTGCTTTTTTTAAAAAAGAGTTAGAGTAAGGGTTTGTAAGTGAAGAGGAGAAGAAGAGGAGAAAGAGAAGATCAAGCAAGGTTTCATCAAAGATCATCGTGGATATCGTCGGGGGTGATCCCTACTAGGTATGTGAGTTCATAGTGTTGGGTTGGTTCTTTCCCCCACACGCCAAGCTTGTTTAATTTCGAGAAAAGATTGATTATGTTTGTTGAAGTTGTTGGTTGTAATTGTTGAAGTTGTAGTTGTGTTGTGTTGAAGTTCTTGTTGGTTTGGTGTATGTTTCCGGTGGTGTTTTTAAGTTGAATCTAGTGTATTTTGAGGGTTTTGATGATTCTAAGTGTTTGGGGGAAGAAGCTTTGAAGTTTAGAAGGTTTAGAGTTGGAGAAAAGAAGGAGAAAAGTCAGATTTTCGGGGAAAAGGGTGGGGCGTCGCGCCTGCCAGCGCGACCCAAAAGGGGCTCTGAACTTTCCCCCTTGGGGCGGCGCGCCTAGCAGAGCGCCAGCAGGCTCCCTCTAAAGTTTTAGGGCTGGCTCCCCGCGCCTCTCAGAGCGCCAAGGACTCCAACCTTTCCCATTCATTCCCCACTTGTCCATGCATGTTCCTTGGTAAAGTACCTATGTTTCATAGTTGTTTTCGACACTCCAAGGTACGTCTAGACGTCAAGAACTCATCCATAACATGTGATCTAACACCTTGAATCAATAAATCAAATTCAAGGAGAGTTAGTTTCCAAGTCAAGTGAAGTTAAGAGTTAAGCTTGGAAGTTAAGAAACAAGTCAAGCAAGTTTTTTAAAGTTGTTTAAGAGTCTTTATTGAATGTTTTAACTTTATTTTAAGACTCAAGTTTCAAGTCAAGTAAAGAGTTTAGAGTTTCAAGTTAAGTAAAGAGTTTCAAGTTTCAAGTTAAGTCGAGTTTAAAGTTGAGTTCATTTCTCAAAAGTTATTAGGGAACTATGTATTCCCAAAGAAGTTTCTAAATGTTTTTACATTTGAGTAAGAAAGGAACTATGTTTCCAAAAGAGCCTTTGGGCTAGTTTTCAAGAAAAAGGGAACATCGTTTCCAAGTGAACCTTTGGGCTAGATTTTTGAGTAATTATCTCAAACTAAAGAAAGTTGTGTTTAAAACACTTATGAGCTAAAGTATTTTTGGGAGTAGTCTTGAGCACCGAGTTGGGTACACGAGTTCATATTAACTCAACTCTCCATAAGAACCATGTACCCAACATGGGAGTTAACGGGTCATACTTTTTAGATGAATCCGTAAAGTTAAGCTAGTGGATCCACTTAGTAAAGTTAGCTTCCTATATCACGGCAAGGTATAGGATGGTCCTTAGGCAACGTGAGGTAAAACGTTGTATCACCACTTAGTTTTATAGTGGTGGTTATCGGTTAGAGAAACTCCCACAGAAGAAAGAGCATGGTCCCTCGAGGAGTTCTGCTTAGTGTGGATTGGGGGTATGGGACTTCATTCATGCATTGCACAAGTAGACTTTGAGAGGAAGCGTGGTATTTTTCTGATATTATAAATATGATTTTTACGTCATGTTTTAAGAGTTTTCCAAGCTTTATATATTGCATGTGTCTTATTGCTTTATATATTGAGTTCAGTTATTCATGAGTTGAACAGAGCCAAGGTAAGTGTTCTTTGTACTCCTTTCAAGCTTAAATTGTGGTTTAGCTTTCCAGCTCGCATACTCGTACATTCAATGTACTGATGCCAGTTGGCCTGCATCTTATGACGATGCAGACACAGGTACCCAGGATCAGCATCCAGCACGCCGTTGATCCAGCTGAGTACTCCAGAGTCAGTGGTGAGCCTCTTTGCATTCCGGAGGGCTCGGTTATTTTGTTCTCTTAGTCTTGTTTTATTAGGATGTTGTGGGGTCTGTCCCAACATCCATCTCAGTATTTTAGAGGCTTTATAGACAGTCAGTCAGTTAGTTTTGAGTCTCTCATCTATGTATATATGTAAATATTCTATTTTTGAGACTTGAGTGGCCTTTTTGGCTAGATTTTATCCGTTGGTTTGTTTTATGACCTTGCATTGCATTGAGCTATTCTGATGAGTCAGGTTTCCGCTGAGTCAAGAAAGCCAGGCCAAGGGTTTGCTTGGGGGCCAGTAATGGTCTTCGAGTGTCAGCCACGTCCAGGGTGTAGGCTCGGGGCGTGACATGTATAAACTTTGAAAAATAATTAATGTGTAAATGCATGAAATATTGATTCAATAACAGATCCATGATTTAAACTGAGCATAAGTGTCCCAAATTTGACTTTTTCAAATGTATTATATATGTATCATATACACTACTGTATGGTGTATCATATACATTAAAACTACAGTTTAATAGTTTGTTGTGATTTGTTTGTTGATTTATATGATGTATCATATACATTTATATAATTCATGTTCCATCAGGTATATGTAACTGGTGTGTGTGAACAAAATTCATGTACCATATACATACAAACTTATGTATCAAATACATCATTTCGTATCAACACTATCAAATTATTTTAACTCAAATAGTTATGAGTGTGAAGCTTAACGTTATAAAGCAACAACGTATAATGTATCTAAAGTAACATATTGAAAACACAAATTTTTATATAAATAACAAAAGACTGTAATACGACTAAGTTTTTAGAGAAACACTCTAAAACGTAAGTGAATTTGTCTTAAAAACAAAACAACACAAAACACTGTTCATGCAAACATGGTTAAGTACTAAACTATGTTAACAAAATCTTCTTAAGTTGGTTTTGTGAATTGATCCTTAGGCTTTGGTGGATCGTCATTCTCACTTATGTATCCACCCTTGGCCTTGTCGCTGCCGTATCTCCACAACAATGATGCGTATCTATTGCGTAGATAACTTGAAAGATAGGCATCACTATCAGGTGGTATAACAAGTTGGTCACTCAAAAACTTTGCAAATGTAGCTACATATAACCCGCAGTCCCTACAACAAAATGCAGAATATAAATTTGTAATAAAACTTACACATATGATTATAGTGAAGAATTTAAATACTTACAGGCTATCGCATTCTTGTTGCATGATGCCTTGAGCGTATTCAACATTGAAAGGATGATGTGGCTCTAAAAGTGCACCAGTTTGTTTATCCTTATATGCATCAAGATTTGGCCAGTTTGTTCGCTCAGTTTTTTCAAAGAAACTACTATCAAGGAGGTAAAAAGGTAGCATCTTTGATAATTTTTTTATCTCCTCGTAATGTACTTTTCTCCTTGTGCCTATAGAAGAGTCATACACGTGTATCAACCTCTAATTCAATTCTACAACAGCTAACACTCAATGGAACTTTCCATCACAGTTAACCGGAATGTAAACATCGTCCATAAGATGCCATGGTAATCCAGCAGGTATTGAAAATCCTTTCATGATATTGGTTATTGACCACTCATGTACAGATACAGCCGACGCACAATTAATGTGTTCTTGGATACTAATATTATCATCAGCCTTATTGTTATATTACCTTTCATGGGTATTGTTGATATGTGTACTGAACAAACAATTGACTGTTGTGTATCTCTATTGATTCATGCTACGACGTTTTGATTTTTTACGAAGGTAGTAAAAAACAACATTGATGTGCTACACAAAATATTATAGACATAATTATACATTTGAAAAGAATAATGATGAAAATAAAATGTTAGAGACTGATAGAGGTATATGATATTGATATGTATCTGACACATATAAATAAATGTATCATATAAATTAAAATAACTATATATGATACATTCCATTCAATGTATCAGATACATTAAATTTACATAAACATGGAAACTTTACCTGATCAATCCAGCAATTTTTGGGCTGGGACATGGCACAGAGCCAATTTTTATCGATCGGAAATGCAACAACATAATCCATCTTTTCAAAACCCAATGAAGAGGATCTTGCTCTGTACTTATCATCTAATGGTTTTTTGTGTTATTAATAGTAATCAAGAGTTGTTCTTTCAAAATGGAACAAGAGTTGTTATTGCAAAATTGAACAAATGTAGGGAAAAAATACAAAACTTACTTATTGGCATGACTTTTGAGAAGACCTCTAGTAACCCACTGAATATACTCATCAATCAGAAAGTCCAGGGTTCTGTTTGTAATCTCACAACCTTTAAATGGAAAATACGGACGAGTCACATCCTCCATGATCTCTTTTCCCTTTTCACTTGACCCAAATGAAGCCAAATAAGGAGATTTTAAGATTTGTGAAGGCATCTTGTTATGTGCCAGAGGAGTATTTGTATCGCTTCAGACAACAATTGTTGTGATTGGAATATCAGTGGGTAATTGATTGTCCGAAAGAAAACTTTGGCTGACAGTTAACTCCTGTGGATTAACCGCACTAACTGGTTTGGTAGGAATAGGCAATCTTCCTAGATCAGCAATAAGTGTATCCATGGCTTCACAAGTTTCAGATGATATTGTACCAGATGTCATAGAATCCTATATGATTTAAATTGATAATTAAAGAAGGTTTGATAAATCAGATGATATATAAATGATACATGAAACGTAAATTATTGATGTATCAAATGTAACAGGATCTGGCACAGATTGATTGGTGTTATGTTGAACTTTATCTGAAGCATCTTCGTTCATTGTTCCTTCAAAGAAATGTTGAGGCATTTGTCCTGATGCATCATCCTGAATAACACCATTTTGTACAAGTGATGATACATTAAACAACAAAGTATCATATACAAACTACTGTTAATGTATGAAGTACAGATTACATTAAACTACGATTTACATACAATCTTAAATGTATCAAAATACCTGATGTATAAGTGTACCATATAAAAACAATTTTAATTAGTCACACTTGTATGTATCTTGCAAAGGAATGTATCATATAGATTCAAAATTAAAAATGTAAATCATCATACTCACAAAATTGAAAAACACTTCTGATGTAAACATAAAATATATGTATCATATACACACAAATTAAACTGTAATGTATCATAATAGCACAGTTTGATGTATTAATACAAAGTTGATGTATAGTAATAGTCAATTTACGATGACAATAGTACCTTCTTATGCTCAGTTGTTTCTGCAGTATGATGAATATTTTCATATGAGGATTGAAGTTCTGAAACGTCCTTCATTTGTTGATGATTCTTCAATGTATCTTTAGACTGTATTTTTAAAACAAATTTTTTTTCAAGCAAAATATGTTACTGATACATTGTTTAATTGGATATACGCAATGAATATAGTAAAATAAACCTGATCTTCAACAACAAAATTAGATACACCAATGTTTTGGTCATTGTTGGCAAAATCCATTTGTATTGGTGAGGTTGGTTGTTGATCAAACTTAAAGGTACTTGTTGATGTCCATCATTGCCTTCTTTACCGGAAACTTCAACCATGCACGTCGTAGACTTGCCGGCCTAATCCTTCATCAATTAAATTTAGAACATAATGACCTATACAACACAATACCTTTGGTTCCTGGTCGTCCTCCCTATGCCTGAAATTCATCAACTCAGTGTGGTTTGCCTTTATTGAAGTCACAAGATACTTAAATTTATTGTCAACCTATTTAAAAAAAAATTAACATTTAATTTTATATTTATACATAAACCTGAAAAAGAATTTGATATCATTACTTACGTAATCCTTCATATGTTGTTTTAGTTCTTCAATATCGGGATATACAGACTTATCTTTTTGACCTTGTGAAGAGACATGGAGACAAGATACATTAGCAATCGGGGTAGGTGCTTCATCTGGCATTGAGAATGACTGGTTTATTGGCGGCCTTAACAGCTCTGACGATTTAGGTTCCGACACCTTTGTTTTAGATGTATCGATTTTCTTTCTCCTTTTGGGTGGTGGTGGAGATGATGTACCAGATACACGTGATGATCTCCTAAACAAATGCCCAGGAAGGCTTGTTGAGAAATCCTCAATGAACTGTGTTTTGTTGAACTTTCTTTGCATCAACTGCTGTTGTGAAGGGTCCAGGAGTATGAGCATCTTGAATATCAGGTAAATCAAGGGCTTCCACTTCGTCTGGTGTTGGTACAATTTTTGAACATACATTCTGAATTCGCCGTTCAAATGTTGAATGTTATGACAATAGTGTGTATCATAGAAAAACTGTTATTTATAACAAAAAATTGAAAGCTTATTGAAAAACTGTTATTTGCAAATCTAAAATGAATGTTACCTCGGAGAAAATGCTAGACATAAACGTTCCAAATTTTGGCTTTACAGCCATGACCCTCCAATTACAAATCCTGGGAATACCACTCGCTACTTTAACAACAAACTCTGGATTTAGACTAGATGCACATTCGTAAGTCCATACATTAAGTGCATACGGCATACCAAATAAACGATACACTGTTTGCTAAGGTTGAAGTCTTTCCTGAGTGATGTAATTAGCTTATCGAAAGCAATCTGACCCCAAGGATACAATTCATACCTGCAATCTTCGACCATTAGAAATATTTTGATCTATATCGAGGTCTCACCAAGTTGACATAACATTAATGTATGGACAAAGTATAAGATTGCCATCTGAACGGCGTCCTGTGTGGTCTCCCAATTGCCCATTTGAAAATGTTGAATCAAGCGACTCTTGGTTATACCTGCAGTTACATCAGGAAAATATCTTTGTAATAACCGGCTCGTAGTGGATTTCGGGTATGAAAAATCCTTAACATTTCCTTTGCATTTAAGGCCAGTTACAATAGCAAAATTCTTTATACTAAATTGCAATACAGTCCCGTTAGCATGTCGAACATGCAACAAGTCTTTGTTCTCATGTTGCACCTCCAACAACAACACACTTAGTAATCTGACCCTGAAAATTACATTTTGGAATGTTTAAATATAGTCCAAAAATTGTATTCTTGAACATTTCAACGCCTTTCTCCTTTATGGACTTTTTGATTTCATTTGCAAAATCAAAATTGAACACTGCTCCAAATCTCAATGGATGTGCTGGTATTTTTTTGATAACATAATTTATGCCCTGCAAATTCAAAAAACAAAACATAAAATTGTATTTGTCTAATCTCAACCACATGATGTAATTAAGAGTGAATGATACATTGAAGATAATTTGAAAATTCAGTATATACATCATAGTTTTATAATGACATCATATCAAACACATCGTACAATGCATAATATACATGAATATTTTAACATCAGTCCCACCAACAAAATACTTGAATCATTATCATGAAAAAAATTGTATAGGACACTAACACAATGAAAGATACATTAATGAAGCACTAAAATAATCTGATACACCTTCAAAACTGTACAAAAAATGATGATTTTACTGTATTAGAAATTAACATGATTGAAGATACATCAATGAAAAAATATGAATCTGAGATACATTTAAAAATAGAATCACTACAATACAATGCTAAAAATTAGGGGTCTTATGTATAATGAAAACACAAAATCAACAACATACTACACTAATAAGAAATTGTGAGAGATGTATCTTCATTGTTAAATGACTCTTAATTCGACCAAACAAACCACATGCATCAATGTAAAATTAGGGTTTTAATGTATCAGCAAAACACAAAATTAACCGATTACAAAATCCATAATGGTCTAACATACTATGAAAACCTTGAATTAGGAAGTAATGTATCTTCATTATGAATGTATCAAACTATTTCTGTCCAAACACAACCAACAACATTACAAATCCATAAAAATATAAAATTTTGTTTCAACACATACCTTAGGAAGTGTGGGTCGGGAAATGACAGATGCTGGTTTTCTTCGCCCTTTTTTGGGGGTTTCTCTGACCTTTGTTTTTGGCTTGACAACACTCTTGTCCTTCATCGCTAATGGGTCATGCAAACGCTTAGATCTGTTTTCATCCCACATTTCATCGTCAGAATCATATATACGATTATCATTAATGGAATTTATTTGAGAAACACCAACACTAAGTGATTGAGCCTTGTTCCATATGTATTAGTACAAAACAAGAAAAAGACAACAATGGAGACGAAAACTTCCTACCTATTAGAAACTTAGAAACCGATAAACTTGAGATAGACTCCTTCTGAAAATCAAAATAGATTTGAAAATTGTAACTGGTAAAGAAGTGGAGAAATTTTAGGGATAAAATGGAGGAATGAAATGGATAGTGGGAAACGTGGGTGTTGGCTGTAAAAAAGGAGTGAAATCTTTATGTATCCTGAAAATTTTATTAATTGGGGGAATTAAGGGATTTTTGATGTTTTTAAAAAAAGAAGGGATAAATGGATATTAAGGTAAGTAAAGGTGTGTAGTTAAGTAATTTATCCAAATATAAATAGAAAGGCATTACAAAATTCAACAAGAACTTTGTTGGAGAAGTGTTATAGCTTGGGAGTGAACAAAAGTTGAAAGCCAGACTAAGCAAACTACGAAATTCCAACAACATGCTCAGCGTGCAAAAAGTTGAATCATGATCTTCTGTAGCATCACTACAACATCTTTCATGTTTGTCCTTCTTGCCGGAGATTCAACACAACAATCTAATGCCACTTTCATGATTGATGAAACAACATCTAGCTTCTTCTGTAAGCGATTATCCAATGGTGTTACCAAGTTGGCATTTATAACATCCATTGCTGCCTTTGGGAATGAATAACTCACCCATTGCTTCAAGTTAAGATCTCCCTCAAAATCACTAGGCTTTCTCCTAGTAAGTGTTTCTAGCAACATAATCTCAGTAACTGTAGACATCGCATTTTACTGATGTAGTATACTTTCTTGATTGAAAAAAAAAGGACGAAAAATCAATGTTCAAATTAGCAAAAACAAAGAGACATACCCGGTGCAGTTTATCCAATTGTTGCTAAGGTTTTTGTGTATAAATCACTCTCATCTTCACCAAGCAGTTTTGAAATACCAAAGTCGCTTAGGTGGACAACCATATCCTCATCCATCAAAACGTTACTAGGCTTTAGATCACAGTGAATCACGGGCAAGGAGCATCCATGATGGAGATATTCCAACGCACATGCCACATCTATCATAATGCTTAGGCTCTGCCTAATGTCTAGGAAGTAGTTATGCGAATACAAATACTTGTCAAGACTTTCATTAGGCATATACTCGAGCACTAAAGCTTTAAAATCAAGGTTGGAGCAACTAGTGATGACTTTCACGAGATTCCTATGCCGAAGGCTGCGCAAAACTTCACATTCTGTATCAAAACTCTTGAATGCCGCTTCCAATTTCAGATTGAACACTTTAACTGCAATGGAAGTCCCACTTCTGAGAACACCTTTGTAAATAGAGCCAAAACTTCCAGAACCAATCAGATTACTCTCGCTAACCAAACACAGTTTTTCAAGATTTAATTTTTCTCCAATCCCACAGAATCACTTTTATAGTAGGTAGTTTGGGTCCTTTCTTTTGCTTCTAACCCTAAGAAGTTTCAACATGCTAATGTTGGCTGACTAGTAGTTTAAATGATCACGATATATAGTACAATATTTCGCCAAAAAAATTCAAATGAGGCGTATTCAGGAGGGGGTCACCGGGTTTACGTGAACTCATGCTTCCCTCATGAAATTATATATAGTAGTGTTATATTTTTTTAATAAATATTTAAATATAGATGTGTGAACCCACATTTGAAGTATCATATAATGCTGTGCAATAATGATTGAGTGCACCTTTCTAAGTGAATTTAAAAATTTAAACCTTTTATTTATGTTGTTTTATTTTTCTTTCTAAAATTGGATAACGTCTCTGATATAATTGGTTTGGATTGATAAAAAAATAATTGTGTACCTATAATTTTAAAATGGGAAAAGGTCAAAAATGCCCTTAAACTATGTGAAAGGAATAAAAATGTCATATGTTTATAGTTTGGCTAAAAAATGCCCTTACTGTCAATACTTTGGTTCAAAAATACCCTTCCAGTCAATACTTTGGTCCAGAAATGCCCCTATAATTGCAAAACGGGTCAAAAATGCCCTTTTCCGAATAAATAGTATTATTTTTTTCTTTTTAAATACGTCTTCTTCCTAATTAAAATATTATTAAAGAACACTATTCTTGTTTTCTTTCTTCTAAAATCACTTTAACAAATAAAAATGTTGGAAATATTTCTTTTTCTTCTTAATCTCATTTTATCAATTCAAATAGAATAACTTCATGTACCCTTTCGACAGATAATATATTTCATATATATATAAGATCAATGTATATCCATCATTAATTTATATTTATATAACGATAAAAAAATAATGATAACAAAATAAGAAATAATTTCATTTTTTTTAATTGAAGATAGATAAACATTTGCTAATTTTTAAAAAAATATTAGAAAAAAGAATGTGTTAAAGAGAAAATAATAATAATATATTTATTTGGAAAAAGAGCATTTTTGACCCATTAAATAACAATAAGGCCATTTTTGGACAAAGTATTGACGGCAAGAGCATTTTTGGACCAAACTACAAATGGAGGGCATTTTTGTTTCTTTCGCATATTTTAAGGGCATTTTTGAACCAAAGTATTGACGGTAAGGGTATTTTTAAGCCAAACTATAAACGGAGGGCATTTTTGTTCCTTTCACATAGTTTAAGGGCTTTTTTGACCCTTTTCCCTTTTAAAATTTTAAAGGTTTTTAGTGATAATAACATAAATGTTAAACCAATCAAATTTATATCTTAGATCCACCTTTTCGTAATAATGCACCCATGATCTCAAAATTCTGGATATGCCTCTGTTGACAGCTCCGAGCCTCCGACCCTTAATCATGCACAAAAATATTGACCAATTTAAGTCATCACAATAATCTTTTTCATTTTCATTTTCATTTTGGTAAGACAATATTCATTTCATTTTCTTTTGTGGTAAAATATTTATCTTTTTTCATTTTTTGGTAAGACAATCTTCTTTTCATTATACTTCTAATAATCTGGTCCAGTCTGACTTTAATAAATTATTTTCCAAATATAGTAAATCATGATACCTATAAATAAATATCCCTCCATACACAACAAAATACACATTTTTCTACCAACTTTCTTCTTCTCTACTTCTTAATTAACATATTATTATTCAAATTCTCATGGCCAATATGGTTCATAAACTTTCTTTAATCTCCATTGTTAATATTTTTCATATTAATGTCTACAAATGAAACTTTTTCAACAAGAACTCTTGGTACAAAAATATTTTCAATTGAAAAAAACAATTGGAGAAAAATTAAATCTTGAAAAACTATGTTTGGTTAGCGAGAGTAATCTGATTAGTTCTGGAAGTTTTGGCTCTGTTTACAAAGGTGTTCTCAGAAGTGGGACTTCCATTGCAGTTAAAGTGTTCAATCTGCAAGTGGAAGCGGCATTCAAGAGATTTGATACAGAATGTGAAGTTTTGTGCAGCCTTCGGCATAGGAATCTCGTGAAAGTCATCACTAGTTGCTCCAACCTTGATTTTAAGGCTTTAGTGCTCGAGTATATGCCTAATGAAAGTCTTGACAAGTATTTGTATTCGCATAACTACTTCCTAGACATTAGGCAGAGCCTAAGCATTATGATAGATGTGGCATGTGCGTTGGAATATCTCCATCATGGATGCTCCTTGCCCGTGATTCACTGTGATCTAAAGCCTAGTAATGTTTTGCTGGATGAGGATATGGTTGTCCACCTAAGCGACTTTGGTATTTCAAAACTGCTTGGTGAAGATGAGAGTGATTTATGCACAAAAACCTTAGCAACATTTGGATATATTGCATCGGGTATGTCTCTTTGTTTTTGCTAATTTGAACATTGATTTTTCGTCTTTTTTTTCCAAG
>NW_026026639.1:25447-38491 GCF_019186545.1 Solanum stenotomum
GCACCCATGATCTCAAAATTCTGGATATGCCTCTGTTGACAGCTCCGAGCCTCCGACCCTTAATCATGCACAAAAATATTGACCAATTTAAGTCATCACAATAATCTTTTTCTTTTTCATTTTCATTTTCATTTTGGTAAGACAATATTCTTTTCATTTTTGGTAAAATATTTATCTTTTTTCATTTTTTGGTAAGACAATCTTCTTTTCATTATACTTCTAATAATCTGGTCTAGTCTGACTTTAATAAATTATTTTCCATATATAGTAAATCATGATACCTATAAATACATATCCCTCCATACACAACAAAATACACATTTTTCTATCAACTTTCTTCTTCTCTACTTCTTAATTAACATATTATTATTCAAATTCTCATGGCCAATATGGTTCATAAACTTTCTTTAATCTCCATTGTTATGATATTTTTCATATTAATCTATACAAATGAAACTTTTTCAGCAAGAACTCATGGTACAAAAATATTTTCAATTGAAAAAATCAATTGGAAAATTAGCAGTGGCAGTATTGATAATAATCGTCGTGTTCTGAAAAGTTCAATTCCACCATCCGGGCTGGGTCACAGGTCAACTCCACCACCTCTAGGCAAAAAGTTATAACCTATCGATTGAAATTTAAATTTTCCTTAGAGGCTGAAGGTGGAATTTATATTTATATTCATTGAAATTTTGTGTGATTTAATTTTGATTTGTTGCGATTAATAAAGCAGTATTTCAGATTAGTAAAATTGTGTTCAAGTTTCCTTTTGAATTTTTATTTCATGAATTGATTGACCATCTAAAGATATAATCTTTTTTCTTTTCATTTTTTTTTTTTTGTTTTTGTAAAGTTAAAATGAAGGAGAAATTTATTTTATGAACCGTACAATATGTCTAATAAAAAAAAAGCGATGTTCATCGAATTGATATACCATATCGACTAATAATGTATTGAACTAGATACAATTTTTCATGATTTAATTTTTCTCTGGTCCCAGGGAATCACTTTTATAGTAGGAGGTTTGGGTTCTTTCTTTTGCTTCTAACCCTAAGAAGTTTCAACATGCTAATGTTGGCTGACTAGTATTTTAAATGATCATGATATATAGTACAATATTTGGCAAAAAAAATTCAAATGAGGCGTATTCAGGAGGGGGTCACCGGGTTTACGTGAACCCATGCTTCCCTCCTGATATCATATATAGTAGTATTATATTTTCTTAAAAAATATTTAAATATAAATGTGTGAACCCACATTTGAAGTATCATATAATGTCGTGCAATAATGATTGGGTGCACCTTTCTAAGTGAATTTAGAAATTTGAACCTTTTATTTATCTTGTTTTATTTTTCTTTCTAAAGTTGGATAACGTCTCTGATATAAGTGGTTTGGATTGATGAAAAATAAGTGTGTACCTATAATTTTAAAATGGGAAAAGGGTAAAAAATGCCCTTTGTCTATAGTTTGGCTCAATAATGCCCTTACAGTCAATACTTTGGTCCAGAAATCCCTTATAGTTGCAAAATGGGTCAAAAAATGCCCTTTTCCGAATAAATATATTATTTTTTTCTTTTTAAATACATCTTTTTCCTAATTAAAATATTATTAAAGAACACTATTCTTGTTTTCTTTCTTCTAAAATCACTTTAACAAATAAAAATGTTGGAAATATTTTTTCTTCTTCTTAATCTTATTTTATAAATTCAAATAGAATAACTTCATGTACCCTTTCACAGATAATATATGTCATATATATAAGATCATAGTATATTCATCATTAATTTATATTTATATAACGATAAAAAATAATGATAATAAAATAAGAAATATTTTCATTTTTTATTTTTTTCCGAATTGAAGTAAGATAAACATTTTGCTAATTTTAAAAAAATTATTAGAAAAAAGAATGTGTTAAAGAGAAAATAATAGTATATTCATTTGGACGATGAGCATTTTTGACCCATTAAATAATAATAGGGGCATTTTTGGACAAAGTATTGACGGCAAGAGCATTTTTGGACCAAAGTGCAAATGGAGGAAATTTTTGTTCCTTTCACATAGTTTAAGGGCATTTTTGAGCCAAACTATAAATGGAGGACATTTTTGACCCTTTTCCCTTTTAAAATTTAATGGTTTTTAGTGATAATAACATAAATGTTAAACCAATCAAATTTATATCTTAGATCCACCTTTTCGTAATAATGCACCCATGATCTCAAAATTTTGGATACGCCTATGTTGACAGTTCCGGTACTTAATCATGCACAAATATTGACCAATTTAAGTCGTCACAATAATCTTTTTCATTTTCATTTTGGTGAGACAATATTCTTTTCATTTTCTTTTTTGGTAAAACATTTATCTTTTTTCATTTTTTTGGTAAGACAATCTTCTTTTTATTATACTTCCAATAATCTGGTCCAGTCTGATTTTAATAAATTATTTTCCATATATAGTAAAGCATGATACCTATAAATACATATCCCTCCATACACAACAAAATACACATTTTTCTATCAACTTTCTTCTTATATACTTCTTAATTAACATATCATTATTAAAATTCTCATGGCCAATATGGTTCATAAACTTTTTTTAATCTCCATTATTATGATATTTTTCATATTAATGTCTACAAATGAAACTTTTTCAGCAAGAACTCATGGTATAAAAATATTTTCAATTGAAAAATTAGCAGTGGTAGTATTGATAATAACCGTCGTGTTTTGAAAAGTTCAATTCCACCATCCGGACCGGGTCACAGGTCAACTCCACCACCTCTAGACAAAAAGTTATAACCTATCGATTGAGATTGAAATTTTCCTTAGAGGTTGAAGGCGGAATTTATATTTATATTCATTGAAATTTTGTGAGATTTAATTTTGATTTGTTTCGATTAATAAAGCAATATTTCAGATTATGTTCAAGTTTCCTTTTGAATTTTTATTTCATGAATTGATTGATCATCTAAAGATATAATCTTTTTTCTTTTCATTTTTTTTATGTTTTCATGAAGTTAAAAAAAAAGGAGAAATTTATTTTATGAACCGTACAATATGTCTAATAAAAAAAAGCAATGTTCATCGTATTGATATACCATATCGACTAATAGTGTATTGAACTAGATACAATTTTTCAAGATTTAATTTTTCTCTGGTCCCAGGAATCACTTTTATAGTAGGAAGTTTGGGTTCTTTCTTTTGCTTCTAACCCTAAGAAGTTTCAATATGCTAAATTTGTTTATTTCGTTGGCTGACTAGTATTTTCCTATTGAGTTAGCAACCCGAAGAAAAATGTCAAAAAAGTTGTGTAAATCCAATTCGATGAAAAAGAAATAATGTGATTTAACAAGACAATCAATAACATTGAAAGAAGGAATATAAATCTCTTTCCTGAATCAACAAAACAAATTGATTGATAAATATATTTCCAATAAAGAAATAAATTAAGAAAATCTCATTTTAATAATAATGGTAAAATCACTTTGTTTTGACTCAACTGAGACTTGATTATTAGTATATCTATTCCAGAAGCCGATAGAAAACTTTTGTGAATGAGTTAAACAACATAAAAGTATAAACAATACTATAGATTACAAACTCAAATATGTAGAAGTAAAACAATTCCATCACTCTCCAACTATATATTTTTACTGATCTCGTGTGCAATTCTAACCTAATCTAGTTAATTTTTGTAACAGGCCCACGAGGTGCTAGTGTTAAACTCAAAGGAGGTTTTGTTGTGAAATTCGCCTATGGCAAACTTCACATCAGAATAGGAGCAAAAAGTTAAGGATTCTATAAGAGCGAGTTGAGGATTAACCTATATATTGTATTGAGATATGTAACGTGTAGTGTGTTGTATATTTATGTTGTACAGTGCATTAGTCTAGCTTACTGTTTGATTGAGTCGGTTACTTAGTTAGTTAATTGACAGTTGTAGATTAGTCAGTAGTTTGTTAGATAGTTTCCATTCATCTACTATAAATGTACACTTACAGATGAAATAAATCAGTGCTTCTCACAAACAATGCTTTATATTTCCTTTTTCTCTCTTCTTCGTTCCTAATGCAACAACAGAAGAGAAGCAACCAGGGATGAATCTCAAGCTCTCGATAAAGCTTGATCATCCAATTTCAAAGTTTGACATGGTATCAGAGCATCAGGTCGATTTTTCCGCAATCAATTCCTTGTGTATTGTCAATCTGCAGTTGTGTGAGTTTGTTCATCTCGATTGAAAACTCAAGCTTCTCAATCCTCTGTTGTTTTCTCTTTCCCTATTCCTCTTACTGTTTACGAATTGATAACTGTTGACGATGACTAATACTACCAATATTGCTACTAATACCACTGATGCCCCAATTGATTCGTCTAGTCCATTGTATATGCATCCATCTGATAATCCGGGTGCAATGCTTGTACCAAATCTTTTTAATGGAACTGGTTATAGATCATGGAGAAGAGGCGTACTACGTTCTCTGTCAGTAAAGAATAAACTCGGATTCATCAATGACGAGTGCGAGAAGCCGGCCAGTAATTCCCCAAATTTTCGTTTGTGGGAGAGATGTGACGATATGGTCACACCTATAGATTCCTTCATGGGGATCTCCATGAGGAAGTTTACATGCAGCCTCCACCAGGTTTGGTTCTCAGTAATCCTAATCTGGTCTGCAAGTTACGAAAGTCATTTTATGGTTTGAAGCAGGCCAGCAAGCAATGGTATGACAAGCTTACTTAGGCTCTTTGTTCCAGGGGCTATCAACACTCTTTGAATGATTATTCTCTTTTCTTCAAAAAGACAGATCACTCTGTCATTTTCATAGCAGTGTATGTTGATGATATCCTTCTTATTGGAACTGATCTAGTTGAAAACCAACAGCTCAAGGCATTCTTACCTGACAGGTTCAAAATCAAGGATCTAGGTATATTACATTATTTCTTGGGCTTGGAAATACTATACAAGGCTGATGGTATCCTCATTTCTCAAAGGAAGTTTGTCCTTGATTTACTCAAAGAGTATGACTGTAGTCCTTACACCAGCTTTACTTCACCACTCAATCCAAATGTGAAACTTCAGGCCAAAGAAGGGACCTTATTACCAGACCCTACCTATTATAGGAAGCTAATTGGCAAGTTGAATTTCCTCACCAACACTAGACTTGACATTGCTTATAGTGTTCAACATCTTAGTCAGTTTATGCAATCTCCAAGAGAACCACACCTGAAAGCTGCATTTCATCTACTAAGGTATCTCAAAAGGGATCCTACTTTAGGGATTTTCATGTCTAATGTTCCCTGCTATACCATCAGAGCCTTTTGTGACTCTGATTGGGCTTCATGTCCTGATTCTAGGAGATCTGTTAGTGGTTACTTGGTTCTTCTTGGCAATTGTCCCATCAGTTGGAAATCTAAGAAACAGGAGACTGTCTCCTTGTCCTCAGCTGAGGCTGAATATAGGGCCATCCGAAAGGTTGTTGGTGAACTGGTGTGGTTAGATAGGCTTCTCAAGGAACTTACTGTCCCTTTTTCCACTCCTATTCCTGTCTACTGTGATAGCCAGTCTGCCTTACACATTGCAAAGAATCCTGTTTTTCATGAACGGACCAAACATATTGAAGTGGATTGCCATTTTGTGCGCAATCAGTTGACTGATGGTCTCATTTCTTTACATCACACACCTACTTCTGATCAGCTTGCAGACGTCCTGACCAAAGCTCTCACTGGTGTTAAGCATGCAACTGTTCTTGACAAGTTGGCAGTCTTTTCACCCCTTCCAACTTGAGGGGGGGTATTGAGATATGTAACGTGTAGTGTGTTGTATATTTATGTTGTACAGTGCATTAGTCTAGCTTACTGTTTGATTGAGTCGGTTACTTAGTTAGTTAATTGACAGTTGTAGATTAGTCAGTAGTTTGTTAGATAGTTTCCATTCATCTACTATAAATGTACACTTACAGATGAAATAAATCAGTTTTTCACATTCTCACAAACAATGCTTTTATTTCCTTTTTCTCTCTTCTTCGTTCCTAATGCAACAACAGAAGAGAAGTAGCCATGGATGAATCTCAAGCTCTCGATAAAGCTTGATCATCCAATTTCAAAGTTTGACATATTGAGACATCTTTTAGGTTAAAATTACTCAAGGACACAAAATTGTGAGGTCCACAAACGTTGAACTTGCTTAGAGAAATCGAACTAAAGCCGACAATACCTTGACAGTAACAAATCTCATGTCAAAGTAGGAGCAAAAATAAAGTTAGAAGGTATATAAGTGCGAGTGTTCAGAATTAAAATATCAAGACATTTTTTTTTTGAGTTAAAATTCAAGGGAGCAAAATCTTGAGATCCAAAAATTTTGTGATGACTCAAAGTTCATCGGTCAAAGCGGATAATACCTTGACTTTTGGGTTTGGACTAGTGACAATTCCTAATGAATTGAAATGTAACCAAAAATGCAAAAAGGAAACCAAAAAGAACAACAAAAGGCATACATGTATATATATAGTCCCACGAATGGGGTCTGAAAAGGGTGAAATTGCGACGATATGCAAATTAAAGAAGAGAGATTAATGGCCTACTCCTGGGCTAGGAACAGACTTGAGAAATCTATTAATAGTGTGTGAGTGACCCTTCTTGCTAGGTGTGGAATTTGGGATTGTGCCCTTAGGAAGGGAAATTTGATACAATAATCTCATGTCCTCTAAATTGGGATTTTTCTTCAATTCATGCAAGTTTAATACTAACTTTCTATTAGCTTGTGTTGTGGATGTAATAAAAGGGACAAATATCAATAATAAGGACATGAAGAGGAAATTAGTAGTACTAGAAGCTTTTGAAAAATACATTGTTGTATGTGATATATGGTTTTGTCAAGAAAGTGGTAGAAAGGGTGTCCTATAAAGACTGTTTTCTATGATTTCTTGGTGCTAAAAAGGAGAAAGAAGAAAAATGAGTAGTAGGAGGAGGAGGAGGAGAAAAATACAAGTGTTGATTGATTATAAATGTGTATGATTGTGATGCTCATGACAGAGGGTGGGCCAGCGAGAGTTGATTAAAGAAAAAGACTTATTAACTTGAAAGCTTCTAAAAAATGGGTGCATATCACACACCTTAGTCGAATCTCATATCAAAGTGGAATAGAAAATTAAAGTTACAAGCTTAATAAAACATAACATAAGTTCAGATGATATGCACACTTTTTTAGGCTTGATGATGGCAATAACCCAAAGTAAAAAATTGTGAGCTCTATGGAGAATTGATAATAAGGTTTTGGATTTGAACTTTGTGATCACATAATTTTTTCTGTTAGAGAGTATTTTATCTTTATTTTTAATCGGCATATTAGGTGTGAATTCAGATTAAACCTTGCGAGTTTCAGATATCAAATGATTTTTCTAATAAAAGAAAAGGGTAATAAAAGCAAGCGTGATGGCTACGGAGAAGAGGATTCAAGTTAGTTGGGCTACCTCAAATTCCAATGTTTTGGAAATAGTTTCCTTCTTTTATTTTATTTTAGTTGACAAAAACACATCTGAATTAGGGCCCCTCTAAATTAATATTATTTTTAGCGAGTTTTATTTCTTAATTATCAGATGTTTTTTTTTAACTTGAACTATAACCATCTAAGTATTAAAACATACCTTGAATATAATTGGATCAACTATGATCAATTATTCCATTTTCAATCTGAATTATGACAATCTACTCGATTAGGGCGGTGTCTTTCACCATCTATTTAACGAAGAGCGAAACATAACAAGTAAATGTGAATAGAGAGAGCTAGTGATGCTGTGGTCCACAAGTGTTCAAGCTGTTTTTTATAATTTGAACCTAATTATGGTCTTACAATTTATTTTTATTTTTTAAAAAAGAGTTAAAAGTCAACCACAAACGTTAAATAAAGAAACTATTATCTTCTCAAATTTTAAAAACAAGAATGACATGAAAGATTAAATACTCATATTGAAATAGAAATTATATAAAATATAATTGAGGATTGTTGTCACGTTAAGTGACAATCCATATGGCTTTATAATTATTTTGTGTTGTTTCATTTAAATAAATTCTCATATTCCCTAGACCATTTTGACAGTCCATATATAACAATTTTATCATACTGTTGATTATTATTATACGTTTTCTAATTTTGTCTTTTTAGGCAACAAGGAAGACAAAGAATAACAACTTGTACCATCGTGTTTATCTTTTTAGGTTTTATTATTGTCTAACATCTGCATTGAAATTATGACTAATCTGAGTTCACGTCCTGCAATACCTAATTAAGAGGAAAAAAATACTTTCTTTTATGATTTTTTTCATTTTTGGGACTCAAACTCAAGATCGATTAAGGGTGAGGTGATGTCGAGTTTTTAAATAATACATAGTATATATAGTCTACACCTAATATCATAAATCGGCCTAGGATTGTTGTGACAAGTACAATATTTGAACAATTATAAGGTCTCCCTCCTCATTCTCGATTCAAAACCAAGACATCTAATTAAGGAAGAGTGACACAATGTTGAGCTTTTAAATCATGTGTAGTATAGTGTACGTCTAATAATCATAAATTGGTCTAGAATTGTTGAGGCAAAGCACATTATTTGAATAATTATAAGAGCTTATATTTATAATTTACTACGTTGAAATGCTTCAAAATCTCCAAACAAAATAATTCAACTTATTTTTTTTTGGTCATGGTGTCTTAAATAATGAGTTGTATTATGACATTGAAATTGAAAAAAAGTCCTAGAAAAAGTGAAGTTTGCTATGAAGAAATTGTACACTTGGACCATTGAATCAATTCACCACTTCATATGTGTTATGAAAATCATTATATGACAATTTAGAGAAAAGGTGGGAGACGTGAGAGAGAAAGAGAAGGTAAGCCCCTTCATGTTTATTTAGTGGTTTCGAGTTTGAATTCTGGGAATGAAATCACCTTTAAGAGAGATAGAGCCGTAGGTCGGATGCTAGATTCATAATACTAAGTTCTGTGCCCACTATCGTCTTGAGGCTAGAGGAGTTTTAAGGTACCTATGACCCTCATTTTAAAACTAGGTTAAACTGTTAGGGAGAACACACTTTATTTACTTAATTATTCTTCAACACATCCCCTCATTCACATATTGGACATTCCAATTCTTTTATTTATTAGCCGAGACTTGAACCTAGGGCCTCAACCTAGTCTCATACAATGTTGAAATTGTGCGATTCAGAAGTCAGAAATTTCATTGAGGTAGTTCAACGGTTAATTTATGTGATACTAATATCATATCATATCATATTATACTATAAGTGGGAAGAATTTTAGGCAAAAGTTAGATTACTATTTTACCCCTACACTAAATCATAATCTAATTAATCAAATATTAGTAAATAATTTTCTAATTTATTATATAGTCTTAATTACTCTTAATTTAAAAGTTGAAAAATTTAAAAAGATAATTACATTTAATATATATATATATATATATATATATATATATNTATATATATATATATATATATATGAAAAGTCACATGAAAATTTGAAAGGTCAATTACTATTAAAATAAATATAAAAAGATAGAGCATAAAATTTAATTCATTAACTTTTAAAATTAAATTAATAGACTTCTAAACAATATACATTGAATCTTATTGTAGAAAGTTATTCCATATTCCCAAATTTATTGAAAATTTCGAATTCTTAATTATTACATATAATTAGTTCAATTAAAATGTTTAATTCCTCTGATCTTCCATAGAATTAAATATCATGTCTTTTCATATACTTTATAGGATTCTATAAATTTGGACAGAAAAAATTATACTATTCAATCATATTCAAATGATCTATAAAACTCAAAGTAAAAATCATCTTATTAGTTTGTATTCACAACTTACGCAATTTCTACAAGCTTTTCATCGTCATGTATTCATCACCCATTTCCTATTTTTGGGTTTCAATTACAAAACAATATTGAGTTTTGGGTTTAAGAATTATATTGCTTCATCGTGAGAATGTTGGAGGCAAAACACATTATGGTCCTTCTTTCGATTTTGAAAATACCTTTATTTGAGTATGAGGAACAGGCCGAAAACATTACATAATTAAAGTTTAAATATTCTTAATTATTTTTTGATTTATATGAAGCAACTTCTTTCAATGTGGGTTGTATCATTATTTGTGTCTTTTTTACTAATGTTCCTTAGTTATCTTGCTCAAAAGATCCTTCTTTTTGTGTGTATATATATATTTGCACTTTATTTACTGATTTTGTATTTTATGATAAGTTTTTTGGGTTGCAATTATTTTCGTCTTTTAATAGATTTTTGGTGATGATCTCTTAAATAAAATGAATAGAAAATATTAGTCCACTTCACTTTTGTGTTTCATCATCTTATAATTCTTATACATTTATGTAAAATCAATTTGTTGGCCATTTTTCCCTGATTAACATGGTAAATATATATTTATTCTTTGTCTTTATTAATTTTGTTATATATGTTTACGTCCATTTCTTAAATTTAGAGCAAGAGTTCATCACTATATCACATACTATATATTATCGTAATTAGTTTTATATTTTTCAACATTTTTCATTTTGCATACAAATAACCAAAATTAAATGAAGAGAATTAATTGACATTGTTATATTTGCACAGAACAACATATACAACAGAATAATGTAACTGATAATTATCAACGTTAAAGTAGACCTATACAAATTTGTATGACAGTAAAGAATAAACGTGCAACGCACGTTTCCAGAACTAGTTGACATATACACCGGTATAATTTCAGCGGGGGATGTTCAAATGGCATAAGAGTTTGTTTTTTAAAAATAAAATAAAATAAAATTGGNTCAAAATCTCCAAACAAAATAATTCAACTTATTTTTTTTTGTGATGGTGTCTTAAATGAGTTGAATTATGACATTGAAATTGAAAAAAAGTCCTAGAAAAAGTGAAAAGGTGGGAGATGTGAGAGAGAAAGAGAAGGTAAGCTCCTTCATGTTTATTTAGTGGTTTCGAGTTTGAATTTTGAGAATGAAATCACCTTTAAGAGAGATAAGAGCCATAGGTCGGATGCTAGATTCACAACACTAAGATCTGCGTCCACTATCGTCTTGAGGCTAGAGGAGTTTTAAGGTACGTATGACCCTCACTTTTAAGCTAGGTTAAACTGTTAGGGAGAACACATTTTATTTACTTGATTATTCTTCGACACGACCCCTCATTCACATATTGGTTAATTTATGTGATACTAATTGACCTATACACCGGTATAATTTCAGCGAGGGATGTTCAAATGGCATAAGAGTTTGTTTTATAAAAATAAAATAAAATAAAATTGGGAGCAGGGGATTACAAGGTGGGGAATCGAATTGGTACCTTACCAACAAAGTGAAAGTGAAAGTAGCCAACCAACTGAGCTACTAAGTTTCCGTGGTATAAGAGTGTGACACCGTGTGTAAGTCGATTTAAGTTAACAAAGATTTGGAAAACATATATAGTTTGTTATTTGCCTTTCTCGATTATATTAAATAGGTGCTTACTCTACTTTGAGACAACATAAAAGAAGATGCACATCTTAGATTTATTTGTTGATAATCAGGCTACCCTCAGATTCTTCCCTATTGATATTAATGAGGTGGGCGGGAAGGATAATGCCTAATATAGGGATACATATATTTCCCTCTAACCATTCTGAGTTGACACTCACAAGTGAACAAAGAGGTGGATCATTTGATCTTGAAATATGTCATCTCAGTTATCTTTCTATCTCTATTCATTTTGTCAGGTACTTGAATCATATGATTTTGAGGAATTTGCTTTCAACATTCATTACTGGACCAATGTTTTATTAAGAATGTACTTTTAGACTGATTTAGAGTCGCCACTTAATTTTTAAGAAAAATCAAGAAAAACTATTGTTTTCAAAAGACAAAAATAGAAAATCTAATGAAAACTTAAAAGGGGTTTGAGGTTCTTATTAGCATTTCGGGAAGGGTTTGAAAGCACCCGAAATGCCCGCTAATACGCGGTTATTCGATAATTAATTATTTGGCTAAAATAATTTAACTTAACTTAGATTGCAAAATTGAACTATTTTATAGTTAGAACTACTTTAAAAGGGAAAAGGGGAAATATTTATATATTATTTAAGTGAGCTATCTTACAAAATTATTTCTTTAAGTCTTGTTAAGAGATGACTGGTTTAGTTAATTTCTTAAGGCGAAATGGATGTCTTTCGGGGACTTGAATTGTCGGTCTTAAGATTAATGACAAATATTAACAAGTAAATAAACGTAATAAAACAAAGAGGGAAAGAGGTTTGAGCTCAAATCTGGTTTTCCTGTCCTCCTAGGCAAGTACTTGGGCCCATTTGAGTTGTACCTGTCCTAGACTAACACAAAGTAATCATTCTTCTTTTTGGGCCTCAGACCCAATTTTTCACCTGCCCTAAGAACTAACAAAATAATAGCAAATTTTTAATGACAAGGGCTTAGACCCAAAATAACAAAATACAAAAAAGAGGAAAGGTACGCCTTTGGCCTAATCTTTTCAACTCCCGATCTGCTCTGTATTTTTCAATTTCGAGACCTGTTCGTCGATTTTTATTTTTTTTATAGCTAGCCGACCCGGATGAAGGAATTTGAGTCTTTACGACTCTCTCAAAATGCAAGAAGGAAGATGAATTCATAGTGAACTCGGACAGATTTCACATGCAATAAATAAAAAAATGATAAGAATTAGTAGCCGATAGTAATATCTTGAAACCATAACACTAAGGGTGTGTTTGGTATGAAGGAAAATGTTTTCCTAGAAAACAAGTTAATTTTTGACTTATTTTCTCATGTTTGGTTGGTGAGTAGAAAATATTTTCTGGAAAAGATTTTTAGTGATTGATTTATGAATGAAAAATATTTTTGAGAAATATCTTTTATTTTTACTAGAGTAGAAAATAATTTTTGAAATTGAAAATAGTTTTTAAAAACAAACTTGAATTTTTTTTGGGTGGTGGGGGGTGGGTGAAGGGGGGGCTGGTAGGGGG
>NW_026026639.1:46101-68981 GCF_019186545.1 Solanum stenotomum
CTAAGCTTATAGGCTCGTTAAACTAACTTAGAAATAATTTTTTAGCTATGTACTTGTTTAGTAAACATTCAAAGTACTTATAAACTAAAATCAACAAAAGTCATAAGTTGGTCATCCATAACTTATTAATTTTTAGCTTATGAACACTTTTGATTTGACCAAGTCTTTTACTATTTTGTCCTTCATTTTAAAAAATTCTAAAAGAAAAAAATCCAATATAAAACTCGTAACTTCCTCTTCACTAAGTATACATCGTTCCTCTATTTCTTTACAAGGACACTTTCAGATTTATATATTTACTTTTTTTTTTTTTTTAAAAAAAAGAAGGTTATTCTGGTCATTTTAACAAAAGAACAACTTAACCTTTACAACTTTTTCCAAATATATATTTCTTTATTATCAGTTTCAACACTTCTTTTTGAGTAGTAATCACACCTTTTTTTTTATAATTATGGTATCAGGGACAACTCTCACACACCTCGATTAATTTCAAAAAATAAAATGTCATCTACCACCAACGACAATTGACCACAAGTACCAGTTAATTTTGTCCACCAATACACATGTACCATTTTTTTTTAATTTTACTTTCTTTTATTTCTTAATTAATTTGTTCTACTAGTGACATTCCACATTAATTATGTCCTCTCCGCCCTTCAAAATAAGTGTCATCTTAGTTTTAAAAAATTGGCAAAATACATAAAAGTGCCCTTTAACTTGGCCTCAGTTAGTATCTGTAGCCTCCAACGTTGGATGTGCACAAATAGGTACTTAAACTTGTATAAAGTTAAACAAGTAGCTAGACACACATGTCATACGTGGCATAATACACGTAGGACGCTATGTAGGACTGCAAATTGTCATGTAGGATGCCACGTAGGACGTGTGTGCCTACTTTTTTAATTATATACAAGTTTAAGTACCTACTTGTACACTGAATGACATAGATTGATGCCCGTTGAAGCCAAGTTAAAAGGAATTTTTATTTATTATGCCAAAAAGAATCATCCGAAAATAACTGTTATTTTAGAAATTCATTACAAAAATTAATATATTGTTTCAACTATACCCTTACATCTCATCTTCTTAATAGCGTTCAATTTTAAAGAGACAATTATTAAATATGGATAGTTTAGTAAACTACTCATTGTATTTATTGATTTTTTAATTTAATAGACTTGATTTTTGCTAAGGTAACACTTATTGAAATTGTTGCCTCCCAAGTCCAGAGAAATAAGAAATGTGAGGTTTCCAAAATCATAGGAAATCGTGCATGTTGAAAATCATTGTATTTCGCTGATTTTAGATTTCAAAGAAAAAAGAGTTAATTGATCCGTAGAAAATGGTCATTTTAGTATTAACACAACTAAACTTGAACTTAAAGAACAATAATTTGAGTTGTTAAGATGTTGGGCAACACACTTTAAATATTTAGTTAACCTTTCAACAATTATTTATATAAAAAGTAGATTTTTTTTTTTTACTTGTTTCTGAGATTTTTTATTTTTTTATTTTTAACAAGAGAGTATTAATTTGTATTGGCTGTTATTGTTTTAGGAAAAATTTCCAAGTTACGTGGGTCCTAAAGATTTGTCAAACTGAAGAAGACCAAAATCAACCAAGTCTTGCAAACGTAAATGTGGGGGCAAAGATATACATCTAATTAACTGGTTCAAAAGATGCTCAAAGTTATATTTAATGGGCATAATATATAAACATGATTCTTAACTTGGCTTCAGCTAACAATTATGCCCTTTAACTTTGGGTATGCGCAACTAGTCATTTAAACTTGTATAAAATTAAACAAATTAACACATTTGTCCTACGTAATGCCAATTTTGTATCCTACGACGTGACATCCTACGTATATTATGCCACTTAGGACAACCAAGTCTTGCAATTTTATTTTATTTTTAAAGAAAAACTTTAGACTTTTGCGTAGAGTTGGTGCAAAAATGTACAAATGGATACTTGACACATACACATTATAATTTAGGTGAAATATATTCAATTGACCACCCTTGAGCCTTGTTCTTAATTAAGTAGCACCAAAACATCATATCTCTTCAGCATGTACTTCTCGACAAAATCATGTGCAGCACTGCCCAACATGTCGTGTCGTAATTGTCTTAACCTTTAGAAAAATTATTTTTTGAAATGTTCTAAGTATAAAACATTTTAAGAAAAATACTTAGAAAGAGTCGCCACTTAATTTTTTTAAAGGAATTAAGAAAACTTATAATTTTCAAAGATTTAAACAGAAAAAATCATTTGAAAATACCAAAGGGGGTTCGGGGTTCAATTTACACTTCGAGAAGGGTTTAAGCATTCGGAGTGTCCGCTAACATGCGGTTGACCTGCGACTTGACTAAAATATATTTGACTATTTTTAGAAAAATAATGATAAAAATAACAACTTACAATATATTCGATTAACTTTGACAAAATAATTAAATAAATGACGCATTTTATTTCATTTTTCATTTTTTAGAGAAAGGGATCCAAAATGATATATTTGACTCGAAATACAAGTGATTAGAATATAAATAAAATAGATTAATCAGAATTTATTTAATTTCATTTTTAAATAATAATTTAAATCATATTTATTAAATTAATTAAAAAAAAAGTTTTAACTAACCCTTTTTGAGAAAATGACTAAGTAAGTATTATATATTTTTAATTAATTGGAAAGGGTTCTGACTAACATTTTTAAAGTTTATTTGAGAAAAATACTTTAACTTAACAAAAATTTAAAAAATAAATAAAATAATAATAAGATATGATCAAGTGAAGCAGCCTTAAAACATATCTTTTTAAGCTCAAAGATTTAACTTAATTAAAATATAAAATTCGATCAATATTTGATTAATAAGCGAGCACAACAAGTAAAATGTATTAAAATAAACCGACACAAAGAAATAACTCGTCTTTTGGGGAATCCAATTAAGTTATTTAAAGTTAGAGTTAAATAAGATTAGTCAACACACAATCGAACACTTAGAATAATAAACGAGATAATGAAATTGGGCCCCTTCTTGGGCCAATTTCGTAGTAGTTTTACGCTTTAATTCAATTCCCGTTTTTGGTATACAACTGATGTATATCAGTGTATATCGGCATGTATATCAGCCCTATTCATGTATTTCTTGCTTCCGAACACCTGTGTTTTGCCTCCGCCCTGTTTTTTTTGCGTTTTTGACCTGTATATAAGTGTGCACGGCTGTATACCAATGTATCAGTGTATATCGGTATGTGCACAGTCCGTTCTGGACTTTTCCAAGACTTGTAAATCAGTCTTTAACCCCTGTTCATCAGCTCCCTTGACTCGAGCAACGAAGAGTCTGACTCGAAGAAACTCAACTCAAAGAAATGCGAGAAAAGAGTCCGAAATAGATTCGAATGGAGCTTTCACATGTACAACAAACGAGAAGAAAAGAAAAAACAAATTAGTATCTAACTTATAGCAACGTTAATCATTTAAAGAAACTAAGCATTTGAAATTACAAATCTAAATTCTAGCTAAGTGGTCAGTGACTTTCTAAGCTTATAAGAAGACAAATTTAAATATAGTTCATGTGCATCGGATGAAGATGATGAAGTAAGAAATAATAATTTCAACATAAAGATAATGCACTTGGGTTAATGAGATATAATTGCATTAAACTAATGCCAATTCATAGAGTTGATATGGTCTTTTTTTTTTGAAAGAGACTTACTCATAAATGTAAAGAAGATCCATAATAAATAAACAAACCCAACAATGACAAAATAAATTAAGGAAGTAAAACACATTGATTTGGATGCTAACATGAGACGGCTAACATGAATTTCAAACTTTAGCACGGTCACTAAGAACAACAAAATGCATTTTAATAACTATTAGACTAACGGGTTCGTATATATACTAATAAATGGAGAGATGTATATTAGTAATGAAATGATAATTAAACCCAAAGACATGGAATGAGTAAGGAATCTTAGAGACCATAAACAAGAGTAAAGCAGTAAGCTAAAACAATCTTAAATCGGGAGTCGAAAACATAATATAATGTGAACAACATTCCATCCAAAACAAAAGTAGAGCTTACACTTTATGGGAATAAGCTAATATTAATGAGAATCTACAATAATAAGAAAAGAAAGAAACAAATAAGGACAAGCAACCAAGATTACTATAGCTTCATTTAAATCGATTTGTATCTTAGTAAAATGACTTACACCGTGAAAGACAAGGGAAAGCAACAATAGCTAGTGGTAAGATCTCAAACTGCCATTTTATACCACTTTAAAACAACATAACCATATCTTTCATAAAGAAAGCAGAAGCAGATCACATATAGGCACCCCTAAACTACCAAATTAAATCACACAGTGAATTAAATTTCCATAACATACATCTGAATTTAGCCGAAATGGTAAAACTAATTTAAGAGTAGGAGAGGTTACCTTCTTTGGGGCAGCGAACCAGAACAACCAAGCTGAAGATGACAAGCTTTCGCCACTGAGACGTGACTCCGAGGATTCCAATGAACAGTAAAAATGTCCTGTTCGAAAAAAGAAAGCAAAAACCTAAAACAATCTGTGTGATATTTATGGATTTTTGGGTCTATTTTTACCCCAAGGGAACTTATGCATTTCAATGTATCCTTTTCTTTATACCGACTCCAAAGCTTCCAACTCTTTTTTTTTTTTCCCTTTTTTTCTCCTCTTACAGTGAAATAACAGAGGTTTATATAGATGGAAAAAATTGGGGTTCAATTCTTGGGGGGGGGAATCGAAAAGGGTAAGGGTAGAACAGGAATTCCCAATCGAATCCCCAAATTCAAATTTTTCTTCCTAAGGATGGAAAAAAGCTGTTCTTTGTACAAGATGTCAAACGAAATCCCCTAAAACCCGGATGAAAAGATCATAGGGCGGCTGTTGCAGAGGAAGCTGTGGGAGCTGATGGTTGCGTGAACTCGTCCTCGCGTGAAGGAGATGAGGCGCGTACATGGTTTGCTGGACTCGGGTCACGTTTTAAGGGCTGCTGGATTTCGCTGGAATTTTTCGTTACTGGGTTTCACGATGAAGAAGAAGATACAGTGGGGTTGGGTCAATGGTAATCTGTTTGTTGTATTGCTGCTGTATTTGAGATTGTGGTATGTATATATTGGAAAGTCATTGGGGTGGGCCAGTGAATGGGAAGAGGAATATTATAGTATTAGCATTGGGCATGAGATTTGGGTCGATGGTCATTTATGAGTTGGGCTGAAATTTGGAAATTCAAAATGGGTTGAAGAACAAAAGAGGAATTAGGTTCCTGGTGGTGGGCTGGAAAACGAATTGGGCCAAAAGGTGGCCCAATTTTGGGTCTTAACAATGGGTTGAAGGAAATGTTAAGAAGTGGCTACAATTGCAATTACATAAGATTACAATTATAACCGAACGAAGTTAAAAGCTTAGCCGACTTGAATTTAATTGGTGAATTCGGCCAAAATTAAATAAGATGAATTAATACTAGTTAATTAATGAGCTTCTTAGCCTTAACGAAATAAAATAATGAACTTAATTTTAAACTAATGATTCAAAATTATAACCATAATTTAAATTAAACTAATTTAACAAAGTACTTACTAAAAATTAAAATCACTTTGAGACGATTTTCAAATATTTAAGAAACACTAATTATACACATAATTAGGTAAAACAAATATATTATCTAAAAATTATAAAAGTGACAAAACTAGTTAAAATAACTTGCAAACTATATTATTATTATTACTTTTATAAAACTAATTATTTTAAAACTATGGCCATAACTTAAATAACGCAACTTAAATAAAATGTACTTTTCAAATCAACAAAATTACATAACACAAAATAATATAAAATAAGAATAATTAAACTAATAAAATAAATAACTTATACTTTAAACCAACTTAATTTAATTGAATATAAAACAAACTCTTTTTGAGACGATTTTCGAATGATCATAAAATATACTAATTATATACATAATTATGTAAAACATATATATTATCAAAAAATTATAAAATAAGACAGAACTAGTTAAAAATAACTTGCAAACTATATTATTATTATTATTTTTACAAAATTAATTATTTTAAATCGTTTGAAATTGAAGAAGTTCGATAATTAATATATATTGTGGAGGTCCAAAATTGGGTGTCAACACAACACATAACGAGAAATAATAGGAGGCTGACTCCCATACAATACCTGAAAAGGTGTCACTCTGGCAGACGAATGAAAGGCGATGTTTGTAAAGGATAAATATACATTGACTCTAACTAGCTAGGATAGCAAATTAGAAGGATTGTTCCGTTTTGTGTAGTCTAGTAATGATAGCTGGAGACATGACTCCTCAAGGAACCTCTTGTATAAATATTAATTTGTCTTCAATGATAATTTACAGGTGATACGCTGTACTCATTGCCAGAGAGGTGCCCTGGAGTCTATATGCTTTGGAGCAATGCTAAAGTTGTCTCTGTGGGACCTGCAGGTCATGATTTCGAGTCGTATCCGAGTCGTGGCATGAGTCATTGATGTTTGCCTGCATTACAATTTACAATCCTTGGAGGAGACCATTCTCCATTTCTTGCATGAATGTGATACTTCTTGTATCTAGCTGTTCTTTCATTTTTTTTAATCATGTAGGCTTTATAATCATAGCATTTTTTGTCATTGCTCTTTTTATTTGTTGTCTTGATGTTATATGTCCTCTTAGACAAGTCACATTTACTATATGACTTGCCTATTTATATTCATATGTATAGTTAATTCGTCTTTCGCAACACTAATAAATATTAAGAGGAAACAGTGACATTTATTGCAACCAACTAGCATTTCTAAAAACAGAATCATGCATAAATCAAGTGCTAAAACAAAACAGAAAAAGTGATTGATTTGTAACAAGAGGTTCTGAGAAAATGCTCAACATGTAGGAAGTTGAATTTTGATCTTCTGTAGCATCCCTACAACATCTTTCATGTTTGTCCTTCTTGCTAGAGATTCAGCACAGCAATCTAATGCCACTTTCATGATTGATGCCACAACATTTAGCTTCTTCTGTAAGCAATTATCCAATGGTGTTACCAAGTTGGCATCTATAACATCCATTACTGCCTCTGGGAGTGAATAACTCACCCATTGCTTCAAGTTAAGATCTCCCTCAAAATCACTAGGCTTTCTCCTAGTAAATGTTTCCAGCAACATAATCCCCGTAACTATAGGCATCGCATTTTACTGATGCAGTATACTTTCTTGATTGAAAAAAAAAAGACTAAAAATCAATGTTCAAATTAGCAAAAACAAAGAGACATACCCGGCGCAATATAACCAAATGTTGCTAACGTTTTTGTGTATAAATCACTCTCATCTTCACCAAACAGTTTTGAAATACCAAAGTCGCATAGGTGGGCAACCGTATCCTCATCCAGCAAAACATTACTAGGCTTTAGATCACAGTGAATCACGGGCAAGGAGCATCCATAATGGAGATATTCCAACGCACATGCCACATCTACCATAATGCTTACTCTCTGCCTGATGTCTAGGAAGTAGTTGTGCGAATGCAAATACTTGTCAAGACTTTCATTAGGCATATACTAGAGCACTAAAGCCTTAAAATCAAGGTTGGAGCAACTAGTGATGACTTTCACGAGATTCCTATGGCGAAGGCTGCGCAAAACTTCACATTCTGTATCAAAACTCTTGAATGTCGTTTCCAGTTGCAGATTGAACACTTTAACTGCAAAGGAAGTCCCACTTCTGAGAACACCTTTGTAAACAGAGCCAAAACTTTCAGAACCAATCAGATTACTCTCGCTAACCAAACACAGTTTTTCAAGATTTAATTTTTCTCCGATCCCACGGAATCACTTTTATAGTAGGAGGTTTGGGTCCTTTCTTTTGCTTCTAACCCTAAGAAGTTTCAACATGCTAATGTTGGCTGACTAGTATTTTAAATGATCATGATATATAGTACAATATTTCGCCAAAAAAATTCAAATGCGGCGTATTCAGGAGGGGGTCACCGGGCTTACGTGAACCCATGCTTCCCTCGTGAAATTATATATAGTAGTGTTATATTTTTTTAATAAATATTTAAATATAGATGTGTGAACCCACATTTGAAGTATCATAGAATGTCGTGCAATAAAAATTGGGTGCACCTTTCTAAGTGAATTTAGAAATTTAAACTTTTATTTATGTTGTTTTATTTTTCTTTCTAAAATTGGATAACGTCTCTGATATAATTGGTTTGGATTGATAAAAAATAATTGTGTACCTATAATTTTAAAATGGGGAAAAGGTCAAAAATGCCCTAAACTATGTGAAAGGAATAAAAATGTCATATGTTTATAGTTTGACTCAAAAATGCCTTTACTGTCAATATCTTGGCTCAAAAATGCCCTTCCAGTCAATACTTTGGTCCAGAAATGCCCCTATTGTTGCAAAATGGGTCAAAATTGCCCTTTTCCGAATAAATAGTATTATTTTTTTCTTTTTAAATACATTTTCTTTCTAATTAAAATATTATTAAAGAACACTATTCTTGTTTTCTTTCTTCTAAAATCACTTTAACAAATAAAAATGTTGGAAATATTTCTTTTTCTTCTTAATCTCATTTTATCAATTCAAATAGAATAACTTCATATACCCTTTCGACATATAATATATGTCATATATATATAAGATCATAGTATATCCATCATTAATTTATATTTATATAATGATAAAAAATAATGATAATAAAATAAGAAATAATTTCATTTTTTTTAAAAATTTAAGTAAGATAAACATTTGCGAATTTTAAAAAAAATTTAGAAAAAAGAATGTGTTAAAGAGAAAATAATAATAATATATTTATTTGGAAAAAGAGCATTTTTGACCCATTAAATAACAATAAGGCCATTTTTGGACAAAATATTGACGGCAAGAGCATTTTTGGACCAAATTGCAAATGGAGGGCATTTTTGTTCCTTTTGCATAGTTTAAGGGCATTTTTGAACTAAAGTATTGACGGTAAGGATATTTTTGAGCCAAACTATAAACGGAGGACATTTTTGTTCCTTTCACATAGTTTAAAGGGCATTTTTGACCCTTTTCCCTTTTAAAATTTTAAAGGTTTTTAGTTATAATAACATAAATGTTAAACTAATCAAATTTATATCTTAGATCCATCTTTTCGTAATAATGCACCCATGATCTCAAAATTCTGGATACGCCTCTGTTGACAGCTCCGACCCTTAATCATGCACAAAAATATTGACCAATTTAAGTCATCACAATAATCTTTTTCATTTTCATTTTCATTTTGGTAAGACAATATTCTTTTCATTTTCTTTTTTTGGTAAAATATTTATCTTTTTTCATTTTTTGGTAATACAATCTTCTTTTCATTATACTTCTAATAATTTGGTCCAGTCTGACTTTAATAAATTATTTTCCATATATAGTAAATCATGATACCTATAAATACATATCCCTGCATACACAACAAAATACACATTTTTCTATCAACTTTCTTCTTCTCTACTTCTTTATTAACATATTATTATTCAAATTCTCATGGCCAATATGGTTCATAAACTTTCTTTAATCTCCATTGTTATGATATTTTTCATATTAATGTCTACAAATGAAACTTTTTCAGCAAGAACTCATGGTACAAAAATATTTTCAATTGAAAAAATCAATTGGAAAATTAGCAGTGGCAGTATTGATAATAATCGCCGTGTTCTGAAAAGTTCAATTCCACCATCCGGGCCGGGTCACAGGGGTCATAGGTCAACTCCACCACCTCTAGGCAAAAAGTTATAACCTATCGATTGAAATTTAAATTTTCCTTAGAGGCTGAAGGCAAAATTTATATTTATATTCATTTAATTTTGATTTGTTGCGATTAATAAAGCAGTATTTCAAATTAGTAAAATTGTGTTCAAGTTTCCTTTTGAATTTTTATTTCATGAATTGATTGATCATCAAAAGATATAATCTTTTTTCTTTTCATTTTTTGTTTTTGTTTTCATGAAGTTAAAAAAAAGGAGAAAATTATTTTATGAACCGCACAACATGTCTAATAAAAAAAAAAAGTGATGTTCATCGTATTGATATACCATATCAACTAATAATGTATTGAACTAGATACAATTTTTCAAGATTTAATTTTTCTCCGGTCCCAGGGAATCACTTTTATAGTGGGAGGTTTGGGTTCTTTCTTTTGCTTCTAACCCTAAGAAGTTTCAACATGCTAATTTTTTTTATTTCGTTGGCTGACTAGTATTTTCCTATTGAGTTAGCAACCCGAAGAAAAATTTCAAAAAAGTTGTGTAAATCCAATTCGATGAAAAAGAAATAATGTGATTTAACAAGACAATCAAAAACATTGAAAGAAGGAATATAAATCCCTTTCCTGAATCAACAAAACAAATTGATTGATAAATACATTTCCAATAAAGAAATATATTAAGAAAATCTCATATTAATAATAATGGTAAAATCACTTTGTTTTGACTCAACTGAAGACTTGATTATTAGTATATCTATTCCAGAAGCTTCTAGAGACCGCTGCTCTAGTCTAGCATGACGGTTCGATAGAAAAACTTTTGTGAATGAATTAAACAACATAGAAGTATAAACAATATTGTCGATTACAAACTCAAATATGTAGAAGTAAAACAATTCCATCACTCTCCAACTACACATTTTTATTGATCTCATGTGCAATTCTAACCTAATCTAATTAATTTTTTGTAACGGGCCCACGAGGTGCTAGTGTTAAACTCGAAGGAGGTTTTGTTTTGAAATCTGCCTATGTCAAATTCCTTCACATCAAAATGGGAGCAAAAAGTTAAGGATTCTATAAGAGCGAGTTGAGGATTAAACTATATATTGAGACGTCTTTTAGGTTAAAATTACTTAAGGAAGAAAAATTGTGAGGTCCACAAAAGTTGAACTTGCTTAGAGAAATCGAACTATAGCCGACAATACCTGTCACGACCCGAGTCTACACCCTGGACGTGGCCGGCACTCGAAGACCATTGTTGGTCCCCAAGCGAACCCTCATCCTGGCTGACTACAAGCGGAAGACTAACTTAAGCATACAAAAGCTTAAGACTGAAATAAAATTTATGAAACTGAAATACAAAACTTTAACTCAAATGAAAAATTCTGAATAAAATAATATATTCAACTCGCCATAAAATAGGCAACTTTAGTCTTTAAAATATTTAACAAAATAAATGAACAACCTTTTGAAACTCTACTGTCTATTTATGAAGCCTCTAAATAACAATGATGGAAGTCGGGACAAGACCCACGGCCTCCTAACAACTGAAAGTAAATGGAATCCTCCGGAAGCAAGGAGGCTCACCATAGCTAACTCGAACTCCATGTGATATCAATGAAGCTCTTATTGATGATCCTGAATACCTGTGTCTGCATCATGAGAAAATGCAGGACAAATGGCTCAGTACGTGAAATGTACGAGCATGTAAGAAGAATTCTAAAGCATAAACATAAGCTTGAAACTTGATAAAAAGGTAACATACTTACCTCTTCTCAAACTTTCTCAACCCAAGGAATACTGAAGGATAAGATACTCAACTCTGGATACTCAACTCAATATAAAGCAACAATAAGAGATGCAATATATATAAAACTTTATAAAACAGTAAAACCAACTTAGTTCGTTAAAGAGAGTGTGATAACAAACTCAACTTTACTCATATCATAAAAAGACATATCATGCTCCCTCTCAAAGTCTACTTGTGTAATGTATGAATGAAGTCCCATACCCCTATTCATACTAAGCAGTACCCCTTGAGGAACCATGCAATTATTACTGTGGGAGTTTCTCTAACCGACAACCACCACTATGAGCCTAAGTGGTGATACATCGTCTTGCCCACGCTGCCAGAACTGTCCTATACTTTGCCGTCATATAGAACGCTTAACTAAGTGGATCCACTAGTCTATGCTAAAAACATCTTAAGGAGTCATCTAAAAAGTATGATCTTTTACTACCCATGATGACTACATGGTTTATGAAGACTTGAGTTATCTGAACTCGCATCCCCATAACGGTGTTCAATACTACTCCCAAAATATACTTAGCTCATATGTTTGTAAAAACAAAACTCTTTCTTTGGTTTGAGATAATTACTCAAAACTTGGTTTAAAAGCTTTCTTGGAAATCATAGTTTCCTCTTTACTGAAAAACTAGCTCAAAGGCTCTTTTGAAATCTCAGTTTCCTTTATTGTTTAAATGTGAAAACATTTACTCTTTGGGAATACATAGTCCCAATATACTCTTTTGAAGAAATGAACTCAACTCTTTAATCTTCACTCTTTGCTTAACTCAAAACTTAAGTCTTAAAACAAAGTTAAAACGTTTGTAAAAGACTTCTTAGAATATGGTTCATGTCGAATTATGGACGTGAACGACTCAATGCAAGGTTTTCAATAACCGAAGATAGAACTCAATACTTGGAACTCAAGAACTTTAACAATACTACTCACTTCTAGAATGTTCAACTCAGAGGGTTCATGCGGAATTTATGAGCATGAACTACTCAACTCAAGGACTCAAGGATACTTCTCATCTCATGACTGCTCGACTCATAGGGTTCATGCGGAATTATGGGCATGAACAATTCAACTCAAGTACTCAAAGATGCTTCTCAAAAGGGATTAGGAACTCAACACTTAAAGACTTAAAATTTGAAGATACCACTTCTTTGAAAGATGCTCAACTTATGAAGTTCATGCGGAATTATGGGCATGAAACAACTCGACTTAATGGTCTACATAACAACATGGAACTCATGTATATGACTCTTCTTATTCTCTGACTTACTTCCTCAAAACTTAGTTCAAATCGATAATTGATCTCAAAGGATGCACAATTGAACTCAAAGACTTTCTTGAACTCTACTCTTAACTCTCTCTTGAATGTGAATTATGAATACAAGAGTTATGGTTCATGATATGAAGGATCTAGGTGATAGTGTAGACTCATGAATACATTCTCCTCACTCTCATGCTTACTTAGTCGAGTCTTGAAACAAGTTATTAGAAGTTGTAGAAGACTCCTCAAAGGGGTTTTCTGAAAAATGTTCGAAAGAACTCTGAAGACTTGACTCTCAACTCTAATTCAAGATTGTGATTTGTGATAGGAAAGATCTCATGATGCTTAGGAATGATTTTAGATAGCTAAACATGAGGAAAGACTAAAAATCAATATTTGAAATGTTCTAAGTATAAAACAATTTGAGAAAAATACTTAGAAAAGAGTCGCCACTTAATTTTTTAAAGAAATCAAGAAAACTTATAATTTTCAAAGATTTAAACAGAAAATATCATTTGAAAATATCAAAGAGGGTTCGGGGTTCAATTTACACTTCGAGAAGGGTTTAAACATTCGAAGTGCCCGCTAACATGCGGTTGACCTGCGACTTGACTAAAATATATTTGACTATTTTTAGGAAAATAATGATTTAACGTAAAATAATAACTTACTATCTGATTAACTTTGAGAAAATAATTAAATAGATGACACATTTTATTTCATTTTTATTTTTTAGAGAAAAGGGATCCCAAAATGGAACCTTTGACTCGAAATACAAGTGATTAAAATATTAATAAAACTAGGTTAATTAGAATTTAATTGATTCACTTTGAAATGATAATTTAAACCAATTTAATGAATTAAGGCGTGAAAATCATTTTACATTAGTTGAATAATAAAAGTTTTGACTACCTTTTTGAGAAAATGACCAAGTAGAAAGAGAACATTTTTTTTTAGTTTATTTGAGAAAAAAAATACCCTTAATTTAAAACCACTTTAAAATAAAATGTGATCAAGTGAAGCGGCCTTAAATCATATCTTTTTAGAACAAAGATTTAACTTAACTAAAATACAAAATTCGACCAATATTTGGTTAATAAAACAAGTGAACACAACAAGTGAAATGTATTAAAATAAACCAACACAAAGAAAATGACTCGTCTTTTTGGGGAATCTAATTAAGTTGTTTAAAGTTAGAGTTAAATAAGATTAATCAACACATAATCAAACAATTAGAAGAGTAAACAAGATAATGAAATTGGGCCCCTTCTTGGGCCAATTTCGCTGTAAACTTTGTCTTTAACCAGATTCCCATTTTTGTATATATCGACTGTATATCAGTGTATATCAGCGTATATATCAGCTCTTTCCGTGTATCCCCTACTTCCAAACACCTATATTTCGCCTCAGACCTGTATTTTCACACTTTTCGACCTGTATATGAGTGTATACCGATATATATCAATGTATACAAGCTGTATCTCAGCCTTTTTCAGCTTTTTGAGACTTGTTTTCAATTTTCAGCCCTTGTACAACCATATTCGGATGACCCGGTTGACTTAAAGAAAAGAAAAATCGGGCCCCTATGGCCCAATCATCGAAATGCAACGAGAGGGTGGAAGCCCATGAGGACTCGGACATATTTCACATGCAACAAGGTAAAGGAAAGGAGTTAATATATAATCCAATTAACAAAAATGCAAGAAGAAGACACTAATTCAATGCAAAATGCATATTTTGACTTAAGAAAGATGCATACTAACAAACAATCCGACCAAAGGGAATCACATAGAGGCATACTGAACAGCAACAAATTTGAAGAATAAAAAATAAAATAAAATAGACATAATAGGAGAACATAGTAGCCACTTAAGCTTAATGAATTAATGTGTCTACTATACATGCCTACAGATGGCAAGATAGAGAGAAAATGACACTAAAAAAAAGGACAAAGCTACTCATTATCATGCACATTAAAATATATAGCAATAATACATATACTACACTAATCAATATCTTAAATTAAAGGACACATGAAAAACTATTCTTGTCTTGAATGATATGAAAGTGATTACTCATGAGTGACAATAAATTAAAGAGGATAAAAAAACAACAACAAAAAGTAGTCATCCGTTACTACTAATGCTCATTCTTGAGACAAGTGGGGAAGTAAAGGAAAATATATTCATGCACTATATCCTTTATAGAATATTAGACCAACAATCCCAATAAAAAAAATAAAAATAAAAATTAAAAAAAAAAGATGAAGAACTTTAACACTTATTCCAATATAGCCTTCAAGAAGAAAAAGACTACAAGAGATTGACAAAGAAAACTAATTAAAAAAAGAGCGAATTATTACGCAAATTCTAACTACAACCGACAAACTTCATCAATAAACAAAATCACTTTAGATAAATGCTTAAGCCATGGCCACAATGATCTTGAAAAGGACAAGTATAATATTCTTATAATATTCAACACAAACTTTTATCAAAACATATACTTCCACCGTTCCCATAAAGAAAAATGCATTAGTTGAACAAATTTCAATAGACATGAAGCATTAGGATCCCTTTTTGTAGTAATTTTGAAAAATTAGAGACTAAGGACACATTTGAAATTTAAACACAACATTTAAACAACCCTTTGAAGTAATGTTAAGCACAAGAAAACTTGGAACAAGGCAAGTTGTAAACAGAGACCTAGACAATTGCTATCAGACGCATTCGAACGACTCCAACAAGTATCACATAAATATTGATGCTACAAAAGAAACTACGAACGAGCATGGACCAAGCATGATGAATCAATCCTATTCAAGATTACTACTCGCAACTCGGATAACTCATTTTCGAGAATAGCTAAACCTAACCGTTCAGGTCATTCGCGTCCTCCAAACACATGACAAGAAAGCACATACTCTATTTCGACAAGTATGGACGGAGTAGTATTAAGATGATTAACAAATAAGTAAACAGAAAATCGAAATGAGCCCAACTCAACCAAGAAAAACTCGAGAAGAACCATAAACAGAGAAAAACAGATCAAACAGGCGATAAAGCCATTTTGAAAATGAAATACATATAATAGCTTCGGAAAGACTACGATGAATAGAAAACTTAGGTTCAAACTATATAGGATTCAGCTCCTAACTAACAACAAATATTTTATCATTCAACACTTATCGGAATCGGAAAGAAGAAGGGAAAAAGGCCAAAAGTTATTTACCTTGTTGTGGGCAGCGAAAAGGGACAGAACGAGCTTAACGATGAAGCATTCACCACCACAAGTGAGATCTCGACGAACTTCGACGAAGCTCCGATGAGACGAAAAGAAATTCCCAAAAATCTAGACCTAACTTTCGTGGGTTTTTTTTTTTTTTTTGATATTATATCAATATTATATTCATCAATCTAAAATTACAACTTCCAAAAATTCCTCCTAAGACTTACCTATCCCCCTTTTAGTTGCGACCCAAAGAGATGAATATATAGATGGAAATTTGGGGGAAACGGTTGTANAATTAATTATTTTAAATCGTTTGAAATTGAAGAAGCTCGATAATTAATATATATTTTGGAGGTCCAAAATTGGGTGTCAACAATATATATGTCACAAATGGAAAAGTCTCAATCAAGGAAGCAACATATATCATTTATAAATGACTTAAAAAGTATTAAAAATTACAATAATTACCAATTTAAAATATTAAAAAGCTATATAATAAAATAGGTTGACTCTCAGAATTTTATCAAGCTCACATATATTGGGACAGAAAAAATAACACATATCATTTTAAAATTACCAAAAAAGTATTATAAATAATAATAATTAACAACTTAAAATATCTAAAAGACATTTTAAATGGGTTAATTTTGTAATTTTATCCATATCACATAAATTAGAACAAAGTAACCAGTAATGTACGTTATTTGAAAGATACATAAAAATATTATAAATCACAATAATTAATAACTTAAAACTTTTTTAAAAAAAATATGAAAATTTGGATGACTCTCCAAATTTCATTTGTGTCACATAAATTGAGACAACAAAAATAACATATATTGGGTCCATTTTAATTTATTTGTCTTATTTTTTTTTATTTTTTTTTATTTTTAAAAATTGCGTAAAAATACTATAAATCATGATAATTGACAACATAAAATATATTTTGAAAAAAATACAAAAAATTCCACTGATTCTTGAAGTGAATCTATCGTAAAAATACTATAAATCATGATAATTGACAACATAAAATATTTCAAAAATGTTGTATGTGGGTAGTCTTATTATGCCTTAAATAGCGTCAAAGAAAGTACATGTTTGTGATGAAAAAAACTTATTCCTTTATCCACTCAAACAATCGCTTCAAAAACTCGATTATTAGCCCCAAAACATACCATTTATATTATTGGGTCCGTGCATAGCACGGGCAACATTATCTAGTCTTTATTGAAGTCTTAGTTTAAAGATTTATTTGAGAGATAATCATGTCTTTAATACATACTTCAGACGCCAAAGTCATTCCTGCCCCTCTAGGAAAAGTTAACTTATGAATCGTAACTGACGCTACTGGTTCTAACTTCTATCCGATATAAATCTATTATAATCTGCTTAGGCAGATCAAACAAAATCTTAAAAAATTGCCAAACAAGTAATAAATGAAAGAGTAAGTTGCAATAATTGTGATTGAACCAATTCTCAATCTAGGCTTTTTATATTAAACTCGACGAAATTTCAAAATTAAATTAATTTAAACATGAATCCAATAACATCCTTCCCGTTACTCGAATTCTAAACTACCTAAGCATGGTATTAGAGTCCAAAGAGTGGTAATAATTATTGCTTAGCATGTAAAAGATCAAATGAAGGGCAACCTTTTAAGTTTTAACTAAAATGAAATATTTCCTTACCGAGCTAGTGTGTTTAAGAAATTTGTCTTAGCATCCATAGGACAACAACAAGGTCGTTTTAACCACTAGGCCATTAAAGTCATCATTTGGTCCCCATATTTTTGGGGCTCCATTTTTAAAAAAAAGTACTTATACATATTATTAAAAAACATTATATGTACTTTTAAATTTAAAAAAAAATGTTATTAGTTTTTCCACTTTTCTAACGGAATGGAACATTTTTTTGGGAATAATTTCCTTGTGTGGAAATTGTGCTTCCTTATATATCTCTAAGAATTTGACCCTATACTATTATTTACCTTATATTCATCTTATTTATTATTTTTATTCTCAATGTTGAACTTTCTCCTACAAAATCTTTGATTTACAGTTGTTTACAAGTTACAAAAGAATAAAATTTGCTTTTGAATGTCTTCTTCAAAACCTCAAGAAGTGCAAACAAACAATCATTATATTGAGGGAACGCAACACTATTTCGATATTGTTATATCAACTTATCAAATTCATGCCAAGTTTTGTTATTCTAACTTTTTTTTTTTTTTAAATTTCATGCCAAGTTTTGTTATTCTAACTTCTTGTTTTGAACAGTTTGAAGCATATGAAAATATTTTGGTTTCTTATTTAGTGGTAAAAAGGTGAGATCACTAGATGAGAATTTTAAAAAAACATTGTCTTAACATTGAACTTTGTTTAACACATAATAGTTATTTTGATATTGATGGTTTAGATTTATTTTTTGAAATAAAAGTGTTAAAAGAAATAATACAAGTAGAAGATGATGATCTAATGGAAATACTCAATCAAATAAAAAGACTTGATTCTTTTCCTAATGCATTCAGTTGAAAGAAGTTTTTCGAAACTAAAATTACAATAAAATCGTATCTAAATCAATAATATATCAAGAGAGAATGAATGGATTAGCTATATTACCAATTGAAAAGGAATTACTAAAACAAATTGATTATAAAACAATAATCAATGATTTCGCATCTAAAAAGCTAGAAAAAATAGATTTTAGATAAAAAGTATATATATATGATGATTTTTCGTATATATACTAGGAGTCTCGAGTCCTAAGAGAATTTGAAATTGCCCAAGGCTTTGTTGTAAGTATTCATAGACCAGCATCCCCTCTTGCCCTTCAATCAACAATCCAAGATTCATCATATGACAATGAGTCAACCTTCTTTTGTTTTTACAACTATTTATGAAGTCTTTTGATTGTACTCTAAAGGAGCTTTCATGAACTATCAGTTGTTTAAAGTATCACTTTTGCGAGTTTCCTACCTGAACTATCAGATGTTTGTGTTTCATAGCTAAACTATCACCAACTACGTAACTAAACACACCTCAAAATTAATGAGTCAGCTGCCATGTGGACGAAATTTTACGGGCAAATTAAGTTATCATGAGCGTTTTGGCTATTGTATTCGAACACTTGGTCAGTTAGCTTCGAGGTGTGTTTTTAAACTAGTACAACAATAGCAACAACACCCTTTGTCCCAAACATTGTTGGGTGGGCTATATTTGTTTCACATAAACATTACATCAACTATAGTCAATCAGAACAAATGTATAGTTCAACGGGATTATCAGCAGAATTTTCTAACAAAGCCATTGAATCAGACGAAAATGTCATAGAACTTCCCATGATTTGATGAACAATCGGTTGAGATTGAAGAGGCTGAGGAGGTACTTCTAGCACTTCAACTTCACCTTCAAGCATTTCTAATACTCTACTCATCGAAGGGCGTTCTATCGGATTTGTTTGTATGCACCATAACGCAACTAAAGCCAGCTTTCTAACCATCTTCTTTTCATCATCATTTGCATCTTCATCCACCACAATCTCCTTCCCCTTGTTGAACTTATCGTAAATATAATAAGGAAAATATTGGCTGGAATTCTCTTCATTTGCAACTTCATGTCTTTTCAAGTCCAGCATTTCCATTAGCAGCATTCCAAAGCTGTAAACATCAGCTTTGTAAGAGATTGTTCCAATGCTTCTGCTGATCAACTCTGGAGCTACATAACCAATCGTTCCTCGAGCAGCTGTGAGAGTCACTATGCTATTATCTGTTGGATATAATTTCGCAAGCCCAAAGTCAGAAATCTTTGGAATGAAATTCTCATCCAAAAGAATGTTGTGTGGTTTGATGTCAAAATGCAAAATTCGTACATCACAGCCTCGATGCAAATACCCAATTCCTCGGACCACTCCAAGAATAATGTCATACTTCCTCTGCCAACTTAACAGAGGATTTCCTTCTTGACTGGTGCTAATATACTTGTCAAGTGATCCGTTGGGCATGAAGTCGTATACAAGAGCACGCTTTGTTCCCTCAACACAATACCCCACGAGTCCAACCACATTGACATGATGAATCCTTCCAATGGTAGCTACTTCATTCATAAAATCTTGCCCACCAGCTTTAGGCTTGTTCAACATCTTCACTGCTACATCCCTTCCACTTTGAAGCTTTCCTTTGTATACACTGCCATAACCTCCCTCACCTAATTTCTCTTTGAATCCTCTTGTCATTCTCTTTATGTGGGAGTAATTATATCTGATTGGCATGAAATTATTTTGTGTTTGTAAAAAGCCTTCAATCGTATCATACATCGACAAATGCCTCCTTTTGAATTTGATCACCAGAAATACAATTACAAACGGAAGGCCTATCACAAATTTTGTTCCAAAATACGCTGCAAGTTTGAGAATTCTTAAAGTCAACTTCCTGTTGTGCCAATATATCATAGAGATGTCTTTTTCTTATGCGGACCGTTCTATTCTTCTCAGAAATTATGAGTTTTGTTAAGTTTTACACTTTCTGTCTCATTTGATTGAAAAATATTATGTCAAAATTTATAATTAATCGATTAAATTTTTTCAACTCATGGAACTTGTAAAAACCATATACCAATAATTAATATTTTGAAAGCTCACATATTTGTGAAGGAAAATATGTAAAATAATAATAATTAAACTTTAATTGTACAAAGAAGAAAGTCAGTGTTATTGGATAGGGCTATCAATATGGGCTGATTCACTCATTCGGGCTAATCTATACATGCTTTGAAATCGATTAGCCCAACCCATAAGTATGTGGACGACCGACTGTGCTAAGCTAGCCCACTTGTTTAAAAGTGTGTTTTTTATATTTAAATCAAATTATAATTTTTAAAAATTATTAGAAATATCGACAAGACAATATTACACGGGGTTTTGTTACTACTTGTTAATCAAATCCACAAATAAAATTATCTGTATAATATTTATCAAGTTTGATTTCAAGTAAAAGTATAAATAGCTAAATAGAAATATTAGCCTAATTATTTTCTAATGAACATAATAAAACACAAAAAATATGACAATATTCTATAGGCTACATGTAGTGATTCCCTAGAAATTTTAGGAAAATTTTATTTTATGTAGTACATATTTTATAAACTAATTCATATTTAAATTTTAATATTTAAAACTTTAAATAGATTTTGAGTTTGGACTCTTGTTACTTTTTATACTCTATTTTATTTTTATTTGGCCCATGGACCGGCCCTACCTATATTTCTCAATCCCCACAAATCAGCAGGCTTATTTAGGCCGCCGGGCTAAAAAAAAAAAATTCTTAAATGGGCTCCAAAAATCTTAACCCAACCCTATTAAATCACGTATTAAGTCAGGCCGACCCAACTCTACTGTGATCAAGGTAATACTAATCTTTTTTTCAGTTTTGAAGATAAGTCTTTTCATAAATATTGCTATTAACTAAGTACTTTCTAACACTACTATATATATATTCTGAAGTATCAAGGATTCCAAGAAATTAATTTTCACAAATTCAGATTGCTATTAATAACTTTACTAAGAATAATATATTTCGAGTTGTTCTATTTTAGAATTTTTGTGTTGTGCTCACTTGTGATAGATTATTTTCACGAAATGGAATGTTAAGTTGTGTCCATCCAAATAACATACAGCTTGCTAAAGGGATATACAGAAGCTTACCCATGAGATACAGAAGCAGTGACAGAATGGTCCCTGGGTAGATTCAAGTGCAAAAAATTTAGAATGAGCAATGAATGGAGAACATAAAGTATATGTGAAGAAAAGTAACAATTACAACACATAAAGAAATTAAATTATGGTGAGTGAATCCATTGTTTTCCTAATTTCATACGTATCTGAGGATGGAAAACATTTTTTAATCAAAGAGCAGTACATATATAATTGAAGACTTACATATCATTCGTCTATAATGCAGGTGGTGCTTAAATACGTAATACTCAAGTAGCGACAGACTGATCCCTGATTAGATTAAAGTGCAAAAAATTAGAATGAGAGGTCAATGGGGATTTAAAAAATTAAAAGTATATGTAGAGAAAAGGTTGAGTCCTCACAGAAAATCTGTTCAATATCATCCCCTACAAAATCATGTAGAAATAAAATTGTAGTGAGTGAATCCATTGTTTTCCTAATTTCTTAGGATGGAAAAGAATGTTAATTAAGAAGCAGAGCATATATAATTGAAGACCTTACTTATGTTTTCTGGAGAACTCCATAGATAATAACGAAGCTCAAATCCGTAGAGGATTGCTTGATGAAAATCAGAAAGGGAAATGTTGTTCTCTGCATCTTTAATATTAGGCCATGAGGTCAGGCCTATAAATTGTACTCTGCATCCATCATTGACTTCTGATGCATTCGTTTCCCCAATCTTTAAATATGTGTATCTGCTTAATTTGCAGCCACTAATTTCCACAAATGCGGAATTATTAACAGCAAATGGACAGTTGAGCATGAAGATGGGATCCAAAAATGTTTTAGAATAATCATAAGTATAATAAGATGAGCCAATGATACTATAGTACTGGTGGATGTTAAACTGAGGTCTGAAAGAGCATAGATCATCTTGTGTTTGTAAAGTTGGATCTACCAGGCGAATTGTCTTGTTATCATAATTGATGCCTTGAACGTGCAACTTCTCGGAGAATAACCACATAACTGTTTGGTTACCTTCACAAGCTAATTCATATCCTGGAAAATGGCAATCTTTTGGATCAGTGTTTAAGCGAAAAGGGTCTCTTATGTTACGGATATGGCC
>NW_026026639.1:69392-78258 GCF_019186545.1 Solanum stenotomum
TTTCTTGTCTTGACCATAGAAGTGGTGGTCTCTCCATCCTTCACTTCCTTGACTGGAATGTAAGGACCATCAAGAATGATATCCCACAACTCAGTGTCCTTTGCATTGATATAATCATGCATACGATTTTTCCACCATCCATAATACTGACCATTGAATCGAGGTGGTCTGATCGAAGACTGTACTTCCTCTATGTTAGGTAGAGCGGCCATTCTGTCAGGATATTTCCTTTTCTTGGTGTTAACCAGAGAGAAAAGACTTGCTCTGATACCACTTGTTGGAATGTATGCGTCCACGTTTTCTATGGGACCAGGTCCTCAGCACAGTTACAATAACAAAAAATAAACAAAGTACTGAAAGTAAAGATTGCACAACAACTTTACGTGGAAACCTCCTTGCTCAAGGGAGTAAAACCACGACCTGGCCTGCCAGGACTTTTCAAACTTCTTTCACTAATCTTCTCAAAGCAAAAGTAAAAGCAAGTTTACAAATCGAGATTAGCCTACTAATCCCAACTCTAAGCAATACCTCCTATTACTTAGATGAGCCAGAGCAGATACAACACTGCCCACTAAGTTATCACCCCTAGATAACTTAGACTTTGCTAAGCGGATACAACACCGCCCACTATACTAATTATGACCAATTAATATAGACTTTAGAGTAAGACGCTAAGTTACCCTTAACCTAGTTCTTACAATGATTCACACAAATTTGAAACGTTTCTTTCACAAAACGAATCCTATAATGTAAGCACTATTACAAGCAAACAAAATAACAGCTGGTACAAGAAGCTCTTGAAGTAATCGATCAGATCCCTTGCTGTTCTTGAAGCTTGAAAATATTTCTCTCTTTGAATGAATGAGTAATATTGTTGTATTTTGTTTAGTATATACCATAAAAAGTTATTACCAAACATACAAGCAACCTCCTTGCTTCTGATTGGTGAAGTACTCTGCAGCTTCTGACGCAGACAACTTTTACAGCTGTACCGCACTTTGACAGCTGGACAAGTATTCATACTCTGCAGAGGACCAGGTCCCTGCACTTGTGAGGAGATCATCAAAACACCAAAAGGCATAAGCTCTTATCAGATATACTTGTCGAGTGATCCGTTGGGCATGAAGTCGTATACAAGAGCACGCTTTGTTCCCTCAACACAATCTACCCCACGAGTCCAACCACATTGACATGATGAATCCTTCCAATGGTAGCTACTTCATTCATAAAATCTTGCCCACCAGCTTTAGGCTTGTTCAACATCTTCACTGCTACATCCCTTCCACTTTGAAGCTTTCCTTTGTATACACTGCCGTAACCTCCCTCACCTAATTTCTCTTTGAATCTTCTTGTCATTCTCTTTATGTGGGAGTAATTATATCTGATTGGCATGAAATTATTTTGTGTTTGTAAAAAGCCTTCAATCGTATCATACATCGACAAATGCCTCCTTTTGAATTTGATCACCAGAAATACAATTACAAACGGAAGGCCTATCACAAATTTTGTTCCCAAATACGCTGCAAGTTTGAGAAATCATAAAGTTAATTTCCTCTTGAGCCAATATTAAGTTGTGTCCATCAAAATAACATACAGCTTGCTAAAGGGATATACAGGAGCATACCCATGAGATACAGAAGTATCGACAGAATGGTCCCTGGTTATATTCAAGTGCAAAAAATTTAGAATGAGAGATCAATGGAGAACTTAAAGTATATGTAAAGAAAAGTTTGAGTCCTCACGGAGAATCCGTTGAATAACAACTACAAACACATGAAGAAATTAAATTATAGTGAGTGAATCCATTGTTTTCCTAATTTCATGCGTATCTGAGGATGGAAAACATTTTTTTATCAAAGAGCAGAACATATATAATTGAAGACCGTCTTACTTATCCTTCGTCCATAATGCTGGTGCTTAAATACGAAATACTCAAGTAGCGACAGACTGATCCCTGGTTAGATTAAAGTGCAAAAAAATTAGAATGTGAGGTCAATAAGAAATTAAAAGTATATGTAGAGAAAAGTTTGAGTCCTCACAGAAAATCCGTTCAATATCACCTACAAAGACATGAAGAAATTAATTAAATAGTAGTGAGTGAATCCATTGTTTTCCGACTTTCTTAGGTTTGGAAAAGAGTGTTGCTAATTAAGAGGCAGAGCATATATAATTGAAGACCTTACTTATGCTTTGTGGAGAACTCCACAGATAATAACGAAGATCAAATCCGTAGAGGATTGCTTGATGAAAATCAGAAAGGGAAATGTTGTTCTCTGCATCTTTAATATTAGGCCATGAGGTCAGGCCTATAAGTTGTACTCTGCATCCATCATTGACTTCTGATGCATTCGTTTCTCCAATCTTTTAATAAGTGTATCTGCTTAATTTGCAGCCACTAATTTCCACAAATGCAGAATTATTAACAGCAAATGGACAGTTGAGCATGAAGATGGGATCCAAAAATATTTTAGAATAATCATAAGTATAATAATATGAGTCAATGATACTATAGTACTGGTTGATGTTAAACTGAGGTCTGAAAGAGCATAGATCATCTTGTGTTTGTAAAGTTGGATCTACCAGGCGAATTGTCTTGTTATCATAATTGATGCCTTGAACGTGCAACTTCTCGGAGAATAACCACATAACTGTTTGGTTACCTTCACAAGCTAATTCATATCCTGGAAAATGGCAATCTTTTGGATCAGTGTTTAAGCGAAAAGGGTCTCTTATGTTACGGATATGGCCACAAACAGAAGGGGGACAGTAATGGTGTTTGCTTTTCCTAGCATTGCATGTTTGCAGAAAGATGATTAATGTAAAACATTTTAGCAGAATGGTTCCCCTACACAAATACATTAGTACTCTCTTGATTCTTTTCTTTCCTACTATTTCCAAGTGATGAAAAGAATTGAGACTTCAATATTATTATGAATGCAGGTGTGTTTGTTGGATACTTGAAGCTGTGTGGACTTTTCATCACCAATTTACTCCTTTGGGTCCCAACCCAAGTCAATTGAATACTTGTGTTTGGTGCAATTTGATGAAGGGCCCTCAACAGGAAGACTTTGCCGTTTACCTATTTATTATAACCAGTCTCCAGGAACGAGCACTGCAAGTTTATTCCAAACGATAATATATTTATTTTATCTTCCACATCATAATAATATATTATATAAAAGCGGAAAGGTTTTTAGTTCAAAGTTGAATTACGAAAATGCCCTTCACTAATTTTGAAAATTAAAAATGTCTTTTACAAACTTCTTAAATTAAATAAAATAATGATAGCTCAACAGTTTTCTATCTTTTATTGAGCTTTAATTATTTATACTTTTAGTTTTTGCCGTTAAACTCATTCCAACAACACTTAATGTTTTACACTAAATTCAATATTATTAAGATTGAAGATGAACAATTACAATCTCCTTAAATACAATCCAAAAACGTTTTTAATCATAATTTTCTTAGTTATTGTTGATCAATGTTTATATAATTTTCTGTCACAACCTTTTCTTATTCTTTACATTACAAAACTCTATAAAGGTACACAATAAGTCTTCTTTTTCCCATCTTTCCATCTCTTCATTCTGCCAGATTTTTTTTCCAGGTATATCCACTGTTTTTATATATGTATTTGTGGTTTAAGCCTCATCTTAGTATGTTTAATTAGTGGTATGTTGCTTGATATGAAAAAAAATATGATTATCTTTAATTCAAAACTATTTATACCAACTTCTTAAGTTAATCTTTTGGTTCATATAATTAATTTGCATCTTATAGAAACAAAGATCAAATTGAGTTGGTAAAAAATTATATATGCATAGACAATGTGATATTAGAAAACATTGACCACTGAGATTAATGTTCATCGATTTTTTTTCTTTTTTTTTCATTTAAAAAAGATAGTATTGTTTTATTTAAAAAATAGATTTAGATTGGTTTAGAGTCACTACTTAATTTAAAGTAAAATTAAGAAAACTATTATTTTCAAAAGACTAAAATAGAAAATCTAATAAAAACTTAAAAAGGGTTCGGAGTTCTTATTAGTGTTCTAGAAAGGGCTTTAAAGCATCTAGAACACCTGCTAATGCGGTTATCCGACAATTAATCATTTGGCTAAACAATTTTAAAATAAAAGCATACATGACTAAGTTACGAAAATAAACAGTTTGAAACTTGAAATTATTTTTAAGGGAAAGGAAAGTATTATAAGGGTATTAACTTAAGTGAAATTTCAAAAAAATATTCCAAAGGTCAATTTAAAAATAAATATGTTTAATTTCAACTTGAAATGGCTTTCTTTTTGGGGAGTTGAATTTTTAAAACCTTAAGATTAACATCACTTAATAACAAGTAAACATATATAAAACAATAAAATAAAGAGAGAAACTTAGGCTCAAGTCTGGTTTTTCTGTTCGTCTGGGCCAGCACTTGGGCCTAATTTCATTTTGGGTCTTTGACCCAATTCTTGTTATCTGTCCTAAATTCTAACAAGACAATAATAGATAAAATAACAAGGGCTTAGGCCCAAAATAACAACATACGATTTCTGAAATTAAGAGTAGGCTTTTGGTCCAATCTTTTCAATTTCTCGATCTACTGCATATTCTTTCAACTCCAAGACCTGTTCGTCGATTTTTATAGCTGGTTGACTGGGATAAAAATAGAATTGGGCCCCCACGGCCCTAAAGGAAAATGCAAGGATAGAGTCCGTAGGACCCAGACAGATTTCACATGCAAAACGACAAACAAATTACCGAATTAGCATTTTTTAGGACGAATTGAAGGGATGACAAAAAAAATGAGTAGACAAACGAAATAACATAGGCCGATCAGTCATTAACAACACAACATTTAAATACTAATGTAAAAGGAAAACTCAAAAAGACTTAACATTTTTTTTATGTGGGGCAAAGGACAGTAATGGGGTAAAAGTCGAAGGAAATTTAATATCCTTTCCTGAAACCAATAATGAAAGAAACAAAGGAACCGAATTCAATATCCTTCAACTACTAATATTAGACATGCTAGTTTAATTAAGTAATTTTTTTTAACAATATGAAGAGAATAGCAGTGACGTAGCACAATGAAATAAATAACACGGACTAAATTAGATGAACAAAACAAACGAGACTTGGTTGAACATCGAATGCAGGAAATGACTTATTGTTTATCTAGCAAGATTAGAGAGTAAGCCAACCAGAACTATACTGAAGATTAATTAGATTTTTCGGAAAAACGATAACCAAACCAGCAAAAATGAAAATAGCATTCAATCTGTTTAAGTTAGCTAAGACAAAGAAATCTTATATTTGAAAAAGTTAATCATACAAAAGACCACATCCCCACGGAATTAACACCCGAACACCATACCAACTAACATAAGCTAAGTTCAAATCCAACAACAGATATTAATATTTTATGCTGAAGCAGAATGGATTACATATTCGAGCAACACCAATATAGATCTCATGAAAGACTGAAATAAGACAAAGATAAGGGAAGCATGCTAAGGGACTCATACTTGAGACTGCAAACAACAGATATTTTTGTGTTAATCACTAAAATTAGACAAATATGGAGATAAAAAACTTGAGTCAAAACATGCCTGAAAAAATAGTAGATTAATCGTAGGACTTGAAAGCAAAGAAAACAAGCTATTACTTCAAAGAACCATGGACAAAACACCATACAAGCTCCATATTAACTAGTTAAAAAATTCTACTCCCATTTTGAAAAGAAAAACAACCTTATCAGACCAAAATAAGGGTCAAGATATGTAATGACCCTCATGGTCATTTCTGTGTCTTGCCTTCTGTGTGTCGTTTAGAGCGTTCCTATAGCGACCCCAAGTCATTTATGACTTGCTGGGACTGACAGTTTGGTCACCTGGTCGTTCGTATGGTCTTGGTGCGAGTTTTTGTGTTTTGGAGCTTATGAACCTTGAACGATCATTTTCGATCAAAAGTTCAAGAAGATGACATCGAAATCCAATTCTGATGATTCCATCAGCTCCGGAAGGATCATTTTAGGCTAGTGGCATGGTCGACATGACTCTCGAGGTTTTCAGTGTGAGTCGGTGCGATTAGACGTTTTAACTTTAAGTTTAAGCCTAAGTTTGACTTTGGTCAACATTCTGAGTAAACGCGCTCGGATGAGAATTCTGTCAGGGTGGTTAGCTTCGGAATGTCGAGTTTGGTCTAGATTGACCCTTCTTTTGTGTCTGGAGGTTTTCGATATCTTTTCAAGCCCTTTTGTGGGTTTTGACTTAAAATGGCTTTTGGAAGTGGGACCCACTTTTTATCGAAATGACCTCTGAAGGAAATTTCGACTGCGCCGTTGAGTCTGGAATATCGAATTTGATATGGTTGCATATTTCATTTGCGTACACAGGGTCCCGAACGAGTTCGGAGCACCCCGTCGGAGTTTTAAGTTTTGGAATTATTGCAGAAAATCTGCAATAAATGCAGAAAAACGGCAACATATTCCCCAAACTTAAACCCTCATAACTCTCTCATCTCTCAACCGATTTGGGCGATTCAAAAGGCAAAGTTGTGAGATTTTTCGAGGACAACGTGTTGGTGAGCTCGGATAGTGATTTGGAGTCCCCGTTTGAGGCAATTTTCGAAAAATACCTGCTGCCACACCCTTTTTGTGAGCTTGATTTCGGAAGATTTTGAGACTTGTTTTCTCAGCCTCTTTAGGTCCAATTTCAGTGATTTTTGAGGCTATCTTGAGTGGTTTTTCGAGGAGAACATTGTGGTGTTGTTAGAGTTTACTGTAGATCGCCCGTTTCTGGTAAATATGCTGAATTAGCTGTTGTCCCATTTCTGGTTTTTTAGAAAATTTGGGTTTTGGTTCCATGTTGATATTATGTTGTTCCCGAGCCCCAAATTGTGTCCCATTTTGGGACATGAGTTGGGGGAACTGGTTAAGACCCACTTTTGGGGTTAATTTTGGAATTTCCTACGCGGGTCCCATGATTCCCGTTTTGACTCCAAAATTGACCCATCTCCGTTTGTTGTGATTTTGGTGTCTAAACGACCATATTAACGTTGTGACTTTATTTTTGATAGCAGGGCAGCGTTTCGAGACCGTTCGGAAAGGGAAAGCTTCGAATGAGTGATTTTGGAGCGCCTGTGATCGGCCTACAGGTAGGCTACGGTTTCCCTCTCTTAGATTGAGCTCGACAATGTGAATGCATGTTGATTAGTTGGGATTTGGATTGGGTAGTTATTGAATCCTACATAGGTGTTAAGAAATCATGTTTTTGGCCTATTTCGGGAGTTATCGGGTAACTGTGAGCATGCTTTGTGTTATTAACGGATCCTCCTCGCTATGTGGAGTGCTTGCATGCTTAATTATTATTTATTTGAAGCATGTTGGGCCTTAGTTTAGGTTTGACTAGGGCTTGCCTTAGAAATACATGATTCGGATCCGATAGGCCTTAGTTTTGCCGTGACGTCGCTCGGCCGGCTTAGATCCATGTAGACTGGTGTAGCAGGTTTGAGTCTGATAGTTTGGGCCTTAGTTAGGCGATACTCTTTCTCCGACTATAGTTATCCTTATTTTCCCCGATGTTACGACTTCACGAGTCACATCGGCGACACTGGTTCTACTTCGCGGTTAGAATTTGATTTTCGATTTGGTTCCAAGGACTTACATTGATTGGCTAAGTATGGACGGCGTTCCACGGACATTTATGAGTGTGGATCAATTAGGACTCTTTCAGCAGCTACATTGGCACCTTTATAGAGCAACCGATTTAAGTTCCGGCCTCTATTTCCCAGATACTTATATAGAGCACCCGGTTAGAGTTTCGGCCTCATATACTTGATATTTGTGATTGGTTACTTGGGTACTTCTGGTGAGCATCCGGTTAGAGGTCCGGCCTCCGTACCGTCAGATTTTACAAATTAGGGTTTAGGTTCTGATTCGTGTTCTTCGTTCTTGGGTTCTCATATGCAATTCTCTTTAGCTATAGTTATTCTGTGTACTCGTCGGGCTTATGGGGGTCCGTTCGGGTTTTTATTTAACTTGCGCACGAGTGTACCTTCTGGGCTTATGAGGGCCCAGTTAGGTGTAGTTAGCTTATAGATTATTTTAGTTAGTTCTTTGTACACTCGTGTGCATTCCCTTGTTAGTTAGATTTTAGTTCTTGACTTCGGTTTGTGTTATTCCTTCTTTTCATATTGCCTTTACTTTTCAAGTTCAGTCAGTCTATGATGCCTACTGGGTACCTGTTGTTTTGGTACTCATGTTACGCTCTGCATCTATTTCGTGATGCAGGTCTGGGAACTAGTAGCCAGCGTTGATCGAGCTTGGAGCAGTCTGATCCGGAGATGGGGGTGGGCACACGGCGTTTTGTACTATTTCAGTCTCCATCTGTATATATAGACTTGTCTTTTTCCTTTTGAGACAGTCTAGTCTCTGTTGTCCACTTTTGGGACTTGTACTCATTTTGTTAGTAGCTCTGTACTAGTGACTTCCAGGTTCTGGGAGGGATCTTTATTTGTATTTATGTTTTGGTTTGCTTCCGCTTGTGTATATTGTTATTTGCGTATTGTTGTTTAGTTTCTACCTTCAGACCCATTACTTGTTGTTCCGGGTTACGGATTGGCTTACCTGTTGGTGGGTTGTAGTAGGTGCCATCATGACTTGAGAAATCGTGTCGTGACAAGTTGGTATCAGAGCCCCAGGTTTATCGGTCTCACTTGTACAGAGCTAATGTCTAGTAGAGTCCTGCGGATCGGTGTGGAGACGTCCGTAACTTATCTTCGGGAGGCTACAGGACGTCCTTAGGAAAACTTCCTCTTTTGTTTCGCTTTCGTGCAGCATGTGTCTTATTGGTTTCTGGAAATCTCAC
>NW_026026640.1:0-349 GCF_019186545.1 Solanum stenotomum
CTGCAATTTTTTGTGCGTTAGGTTGAAGGAGCATATATTGAAGATGGCAGAAGTCTTAGCAATTGGGATAATTATTGTCATATCAGTGGTAACTATCTCATTTTAATTATACTTAAATGAAGGTTAGATTCAGATTTGACCAAACCCAATTTCATTAGTCAAAAATTTATATTTACACTAAAAAGTTCATAAAATATATGTAAAAAATAATTTGGAAAAACTACCTAAATACACATTTTATTTTACCATAATCTCTAAAATTCCTTACCATTTAAAAAAGTTCAAAAATCCTCTCTCGAATATATCACTTCCCTCTAATACATCTCTATCCCTTCTCAAATACATCCCT
>NW_026026641.1:0-256 GCF_019186545.1 Solanum stenotomum
TCCAAGTTAAGTATAGAGTTTCAAGTCGGGTGAAAAGTATTGAGTTTCAAGTCAAGTCAAAGTTATGAATTTCATGTTAAGTTAAGAGTTTCACATCAAGCCAAGAGTTCAAGTAAAGTAAAGAGTTTCAAGTCAAGTAAAGAGTAAAGAGTCAAGAGTTTAAAGTTGAGTTCATTTCTCAAAGTTATTAGGGAACTATGTATTCCCAAAGAAGTTTTAAAGAAATGACTTTACATCTAAACAAGGTTGGAAGCTG
>NW_026026642.1:0-280 GCF_019186545.1 Solanum stenotomum
CCTCAAGAGGATCACCTTTTGAAGAAGTAGTCATACTTTTTGGCATGATGTCGCCGTTTGCAGTGGCTGCTATGGAAGCCAATTAACTAAGATCCTATCACAAGAGACTAGTATTATCTTCCACAACATCGACTTCTACTAGTTACTTTTTGTATAACCCTCACTCCCCTTTTTTGTGTAAGTGTGCTCAAGGGACCCTGTACTACTGCTTAATTAATAGAATAGTTTATCTTCTCCGACAAAAAATGATATAAGGGGTTTGCCTTCTGGGTCGAGCTCG
>NW_026026643.1:0-5088 GCF_019186545.1 Solanum stenotomum
GTATAAGACCTGAACTGCCTAATGGATCTACAAGTCTACTTCGGAAAGGGTTCATCTTAAAAGTATGACCCTTTTCTACTCATGATGGCTACATGGTTTAAGGGGGCTGATAGTTGTATGGACTCTTCCCCATCAGTGCTCAATACTACTCTCAAAAATATACTAGCTCTTTATATTTAAAAACACACTTCTTCTGTGATTTGAGATTAGTGCTCAAAACTTAGCTCAAAGGCTATCTTGGAAATCTAAGTTTCCCTGCTTGCTTCATTTAGAAAGCTATTACTCTTTTATGAAAACTAGCCCGAAGGCCCTTTGGAAATCTCAGTTTCCGCTCTTATTAAATATGTAAAACATTTTAAATCTCTTTGGGAAATACTTAGTCCCCATATGTTTCTTTGAAGAAAAGAACTTCAATTTTACTCTTTACTGAACTCAAAACTTAAGTCTTAAAACAAAGTTAAAACATTTGTGAAAGTCGTTTTGAAAACTTTAAGAACTTATCTTATCTTGACTCTTGACTTCTCTTGACGTTGACTCTTAACTAATCCTTGAATTGAATTATGGATTCAAGGATTAAGATTTGTGATTGGAAAGATCTCATGTTGTTTAGGAATGATTTTAGATAGCTAAACATGAGAAAAGACCGAACATCGAAATACGAAGGAGAGTCCACGACGCGGAGGCATAATTAAATTTTGGTTTCAAAATCGTCTTTTGAGGCAAAACACCTCGTGTCAGCTCCGCGACACGAAGTAGAAATTTTCAAAATCTGGGACTAGGAGCGCGACACGCAAGCACTCTTCTTTGTTTTCCAGCCCCAATTCGGCTAAACTCGGTTCTTTTTCTTAAATTACTTTTAGAACAGATACCCAACAAATGTACCTAAGAACCTAACTCGAAACAACTCTATAATGCGACGTAACGAACTCAGAAACTTCCCAACTCAAGCAAATTCAAGAACAATATATGAATTCAAGAATAGGCATCAAGATCATCAACATTCAAACACTTTTAGGACGAATCCAATCTAAAATTTATATGCTTGGCACGTGGGAGAACGATCCCAACGTTATGAGAGCCTCACATACCTGATCGAAGTAAATCCTTGGCAAAACAACGATCAAACTAGAGCAATCTTGGCGAATCTTGCCCTTTTCTTCTTCTTCTTTTATTTTCTCCTTTCTCCTTAGCCTTAGCGTGAAATTCCAAATTCTAAAACTTACTAAGTTCTGAATTGACCCATATTAAACTCCTAAAATCAGATTAAAATAATAGGGTAGTGAAAAGACTAAAATACCCTTTAAAATCCCGGTTTCAGACATTTCCTTAATCCAACAGCCTAATTTCCAAAGGGGATAACTTGCTCATACGAACTCGGAATCGCACAAACTTGGCAGCGTTGAAAAGATCATTCCAAGGGCTTTCCAACCATATCTGGAATTATACCTAAATTGTCCTGAGATAGGAGTTATGGTCGTTTGAAGTTGGCCAAAAACTCACTTTTCCTCACTTAACAAATTTCAAGATTTTAATTCTTTCCAAATGACTCTCCGACTTTAGTGGTCTTTCTATCTCAAGTTATATTTCGTAAATTTTTAAAAGTAGTTGTTTATTTTAGAAGTTTAAATAAAATTAAATATTTTCTCTCTCATATCTCAAATTGTAATAATTAAAGCATTTTAGAGAGAGAAAGAAAAAAAATTAAGAATCCATTATAAGCAATGGTTGATCCTAGGGGTGTGCACTATTCGGATTAAACCGAATAAGGCCTTATACCCGAATTAATGGAATTCATTCAATGCGTAGACAGATCGGGGTCGAAATTGGTATGGCACCTAGAAATATCATAGGAGAAGAAAGCATTACTTCCGAGCTCTGCTCTGTCTTTCAAACTCAAAATATCATCATAAGTGAATAAGTGAGTGAGATTGGATTCTAGGCTTGATGAGATGTGATTCCCGGGGGGGATCAGGAAGGAGATGTAGCAATAGACGACCTATTTTGAGCTTGAAAGAAGAACTGCTACGTCCGTTTACTTAAACCAAGTCAAATCGAATTTTTATTTGGATTGATTTTTTGGTTTTTCGGATTGGTTTTGGATTAATAAATTACTTTATTTGGTTTTTTGGTTTGGTTTCGGATTTTAAAAAATAAAAATCGAAAAACAAAAAAAAACTGATTATTTTATATATATATAATGTTTAGGTTTAGAATTAAGTTGGAGTTAACCACTTTTGTCCCTTTTTGGTTATTGCCTTTCATGATGATTACATTTATATTTTATGTTTGAATTACATCTATAATACTTATAAGTATTGTGTTTTAAGTTTTACTTATGATTTATATTAGAAAGTATATTTATGGAATTAAATATTATTACTTTGGTTATGTTATTAATTATTGACATAACTAAATAACCAAATCGAAAAAAATCGAACCGAATAGAGGAAAACCAAACCAAATTGATTTTGGATCGGATTGGATTACATTTTTATAAAATCAAAAACCAAAAAATCCAAACCGAATAGTGCAAAACCAAATTGGAAAACCGAATGCACACCCCTAGTTGATCCTACTATCACACGTCCATTGATAATTAAAAAAATAAAGAGAACGATAATGATGTTGAGCCAAATCCCTATAAAATACCTCACCAAATATAGCAACATATCTCAAATTGTAATAATTAAAGCATTTTAGAGAGAGAAAGAAAAAAAAATTAAGAATCAATTATAAGCAATGGTTGATCCTACTATCACACGTCCATTGGCAAGTGTTTGGGGAGATTATTTCCTTTCCTACACTCCTCAACTCACAGTATGTTTCGCTTTTATGTGAGATAGGCTTGGTGATAAATTTGATATATCGTATTTGTTTTTTTGTTCATATCATGATCAGTAGTAGCTAGTAGCTAGCATTATTTTCATAACTTCTCGTCCTACGATTTCTATTACCTCTCATAATTTTATGTGCTTTGATTATCGTATTGTTTAATCATTGTTATTGTTCCATGTTTCTATTATATGATATGTCATTTTTACTACTGAAATAGTACATGTACGGTTGTACCTCCACGAGGTAGAGGTAAGATGCACTCTACCTTCTTTTAATCTCACCTATAGAAATATACTGATTATATTATTATTATTGTATTGCATTTGTTGCTATTTATAGGTAGTAGAACAATATATAATAACATTAAACATTTGGTGCAGGAAATTAGTAGCCAAGAAAAAGTTGAACTTGAAGAATTGAAAGAAAAAGTCAGGCAAATGTTAGTGGAAACTCCTGATAATAGTACACAAAAACTTGTCTTGATTGATACAATCCAACGATTGGGAGTGGCATATCATTTCGAAAACGAAATCAAAACATCCATTCATAATATTTTTGATGAATCCAAACAAAATAAAAATGAAGATAACGACTATGATCTTTGCGTTGTTGCTCTTCGTTTTAGACTAGTGAGACGACAAAGGCATTACATGTCTTCTGGTATCGTATCTCTCTAATTATCCTCTGTAGCTTATCAATGTTGATTACTAATTCCTTTCTGGTCAAAAGTAAAATATTGACGAGATGAATTCAGAATTTAATCTTTATGAATTCAATTTTTTTATAAATTGAAAAATATAATATTTATAGTAGTTATATGAGGCTTATAAGTTAAAACTTTAGTATATATCTCCAAAAAGGTTGTTTAATATCTAACTATGACTACAATTAATCAGATGTGTTCAAAACAATTCACCAGCGACGACGGAAAATTCAAGGAAACTCTTACTAAAGATGTTCTAGGCTTATTAAGTTTATACGAAGCAGCACATCTAAGAGTACACGGAGAAGAAATTCTTGAAGAAGCTCTAACTTTTACCATCACTCATCTCAAGTTCATGGGCCCTAAATTGGACAACCCACTCAAGGCCCAAGTTAGTGAAGCCTTGATCCAGCCCATTCATACAAATGTACCAAGAGTGGTAGCTCGTAAATACATACGTATTTATGAGACCATTGAATCACATGATGATTTGCTTTTGAAATTTGCAAAATTGGACTTCCACATTTTGCAAAAGATGCACCAAAGAGAGCTTAGTGAACTTACAAGGTATATAAATTTATGCATATATCGTCTTTAATTAATCTCTCTCTCACACACACACATACATATATATACATATATATATATATATATATATATATATATATAGACACACACACGCACATTGTGTGATATATTATAAATATTATATACATATATAGGTGGTGGAAGAATTTGGATCATGAAAACAAATATCCATATGCAAGAGACAAATTGGTGGAATGTTATTTTTGGGCAATGGGGATGTCTTTTGGGCCTCAATATGGACATGCAAGAAGGACGATAACAAAAATAATGGTTATCATTACCATCACTGATGATCTCTATGATGCTTATGCAACTTATGACGAACTTGTGCCTTTCACCGATGCAGTCGAGAGGTAAAACTTAATTACTTTAACTCTTTACAATATAATGTTGTTACATTTTGAGTAAGAAATATGTGTTATAAATTTATGCATGTGCAGATGTGATATTAGTGCTATGGATTCGATATCCTCCTATATGAGACCACTTTAGCAAGTCTTTTTAGATTACTTTGATGAAATGGAAAAAGAATTGACCAAAGATAGTAAAACAGACTATGTCTACTATGCAAAAATTGAGGTAAGTGGTCCCATCAATCAGTTAAACCGGAGATAGATATCACTGATGATTACAAATATTTAATGCTTCTAATCAATATATTTATTTATTTTTTTAGATAAATAAGTGGATCAGAAGTTATCTTAAGGAAGCGGAATGGTTGAGAGATGATATTATTCCAAAATGCAAGGAATATAAGAAAAACGCTACTCTAACTGTTGCTGTTCAATTGCTTTTGACTACTTGTTTGACTGTTGCGGACGAATTTATATCCAACGAGACTTTCGAATGGATGATAAATGAGTCTTTGATCGCTCCAGCTACATTACTAATCAATAGATTAAAGGACGATATTATTGGACATGAAGCAAGTATATATATATATATATATATATATATATATA
>NW_026026643.1:6174-11995 GCF_019186545.1 Solanum stenotomum
TTATCATATTTGATTTTCCTCTCTTGAAGGAAGGACAACATATATTAACCATAAATATAGGTTCTTCCTTATTTCTAATTTCACATGTTTTGATAATCTTTCTATTGGAGGAAAATGTCGTGCTTCTCTTGAAGGTATACATACATAGTAAGCAACAGAGGCAAAGACTCTAAAGCTTATGGTTTAAAAGATTTTGGTTCTTGAAAGTTAACAATTTCTTAGTACAAATAGAAAATATAGATAAAAATTACTCCTTAGTTCGATTAAATCAATGATAAAACCTAGCACTTTGTCCCTAAATAGCAAAAATTGAAATCAAATTGTTAAGATGTCCCATGTCGGTAGAGGGATGGAAATTTGGTCTCCTTATATGGACTTGGACAAACCTCCCCTCATGAGCTATCATTTAGGGTTGAGTTAGACCCATGTCATATATTTTAAATGGTATCAAAGCTAGCTAGGCACATCCTAATTTGTTGTTCACCGATAATGAGCCCCCATTTAGAAGTGTTCACGCTCCAGTTGAGATCTGAACGTGCGGGGTCCCAATTTGTTGTTCACCGATGATGATCCCCATTTAGAAGTGTTCATGCTCCAGTTGAAATCTGGATGCGGGGGAGTGTTAAGATGGGTCTCAATTTGTTGTTCACCGATGATGACCCCCATTTAGAAGTGGTTGTCGCCCCAAGCCTACACCCTGGACGTGACTGGCACTTGAAGACCATCGCTGGCCCCCAAGCGAACCCTTGGCCTGGCTTTCTTAACTCAGCGGAATAACTCAAAGCAATGCAAGGTTTTTAAAACAACCTGCTTAAAATAACATCTGGTCAAAAAGGCAACTCGAGTCTCAATAATAGAATATTTACATATATACATAGATGAGAGACTCCAAACCAACTGACTGACTGTCTATGAAGCCTCTAAAATACTGAGAGGGATGCTGGGACAGGCCCCACAACATCCTCATAAAACAAAACTTGAGAGAACAAAATAACCGAGTCCTCCGGAATGCAAAGAGGCTCACCACTGACTCTGAAGTACTCAATTGGATCAACGGTGAACCGGATGCTGGCCTTGGGTACCTGTGTCTGCATTATAATAAGATGCAGGTCAACTGGCATCAGTACATTGAATGTACGAGTATGTGAGCTGGAAAGCTAAACCACCACTCAAGCTTGAAAAGAATACAAAGGAACTCTTACCTTGGCTCTGTTCAACTCATGAATAACTGAACTCAATATATAAAGCAATAAGACACATGCAATATATAAAGCTTGTGAAACAGTGTAAACAACTTAGCTTTGTTAAAGATAAAACAATAACAACTCAACTTTACTTATATAAAAGTAATATAACTTTAGTGGGAGACTCTTTAATCGACAATCACAACTATGAGCCCTAGTGGTGATACAATGTTTTACCTCACGTTGCCCGAGGACCATCCTATACTTTGCCGTGATATAGGAAGCTAATGATACAACGTTTTACCTCACGTTGCCCGAGGACCATCCTATACCTTGCCGTGATATAGGAAGCTAATGATACAACGTTTTACCTCACGTTGCCCGAGGACCATCCTATACCTTGCCGTGATATAGGAAGCTAACTTTACCAAGTGGATCCACTAGCTTAACTTTACGGATTCATCTAAAAAGTATGACCCGTTAACTCCCATGTTGGCTACATGGCTCTTATGGAGAGTTGAGTTTATAGGAACTCGTGTCTCCAATTCGGTGCTCAAGACTACTCCCAAAAATACTTAGCTCATAAGTGTTTTAAACATATCTTTCTTTATTTGAGATAATTACTCAAAACTTAGCCCAAAGGCTCTCTTGGAAATCGATGTTCCTTTCTTACTCAAATGTAAAAACATTTAAAAACTTTTTTGGGAAATACATAATTCCCTAATAACTTTCGAGAAATGAACTCGACTTTATGCTCTTGACTCAACTTGAAACTCTTACTTGACTTAACTTGAAACTTGACTTAACTCTTTACTTGACTTGAAACTCTTGAGCCTCAATAATGAAGTTAAACATTCAAAAAAGACTCATGACTTAACTTTAAAACTTGCTTGACTCCCTTCTTGAACTTATAGACTCACCCCTTAACTTCACTTGACTTGAAAACTAACTTTCCTTGAATCGGAATTATGAATTCAAGGTGTTTGATCACATGATATGGATGAGTTCTTGATGTTTAAACATACCTTGGAGTGTTGGAAACAACTTGGGAACATAGGTACAATACCTAGGAACATGCATGAGAGAGTGGGGAATAAAAGAGAAGTCTTGGCGTCCTTGGCGCGGAGCGCCAGCCCTAAAACTTCAGAGGTGAGTTTGGGGCGCTCTGGCAGGCGCATTGCGCCAGGCCCCCAACCCAGAAATTTCAGCAAGTTCATTTTCTCGTTTTCTCACCCTATTTCGCCTAAAATCGAATGGTTTCTTCCCCAATCACTTAGAATCATTAAAAACCCTCTATATACACTAGATTCAACTCATAATTCCATCCGGGAACATGCACCAAACCAACAAGAAACTTCAACAACACAACCACAAACTCAAACCAACACAACCACAACATCAACAACACAACCCAACAACTTCAACAACTTATCCAATCTTTTCTCAAAATAATAAAATGAGTTTGGCGTGTGGGGGAAAGGATCAATCCACACTAAGAACTCACATACCTAAAAGGGATCACCCCCGACGATATCCACGACGATCTTCGACGAAAACTTGCTTCTTCTTCTCCTTTCTCTCCTCTTCTTTTCTTCTTCACTCTCAAACCCTTACTTTCACTCTTTAAAATGAGGAAAACTGATAAAAATCAGTCTAACACACTAATATATATCCAAAAGAAAAGGTTAGGGAAAAGACCAAAATGCCCTTAAAATTTTCCGGACGGATTCCCTGCCAACTACCCGACTTTCAAAGGGCATAACTCACTCATACGAACCTGGAAACGAGCAAACTTTATGGCGTTGGAAAGATCATTCCACGGACTTTGCAAACGTAACTGTAACAACACCTACATCATCGTGAGCTAGGAGTTATAACTGCTCAAGGTTGGACAAAAACTCATTATTTTCCATACTTAGCCAAATTTCCAGATTTTAAAAAATTTTCACATTTTTCCAAAAATGACTATTTCTAATTTCAAGCTTCTTCAAAGTTATTTCAAATTGTCGGATGTTACAGTGGTCATGCTCCAGTTGAAGTCTGGATGCGGGGGAGTGTTAAGATGTCACACATCGGTAAAGGGATGGAAATTTGATATCCTTATATGGACTTGGACAAACCTCCCCTTATGAGCTAACTTTTGGGTTAGGTCAGGTGTCATATCTTTACACAAATAAACATGAATCAATATGAGGTCTATCTATGTCTACATGTTATGAACAAATTATGTTACTCCCTCTGTCCCAATTTAAGTGACACATTTCGCTTTTCGAGAGTCAAACAATTTAAGTTTGACCGAGAATTTGCTCATGAAATTTTCAAATTTTTTAAAATGAAATTTATATATTTGTAAACTACATAAAAAGTACTATAAGTCTCAATAATTGATAATTCAAAATATTTAAAAGATATAGGAAAAATTTACGGTCAAAGATACACTTGTTTGAATCTCGTAATCCGAAATGTGTCACATAAATTGGGACAGAGGGAGTAGTTTTTTTTTAATGTAAAGTTTAATTAAATAATTTTATGAGAGATAATTTTTTAATTGAGTTACTTTTTTAAACTAAAACTTTATAACTTTACTGCATATTTCTTATAGTTAAATGACCTCTAAAGAACTTAGTACTAACAATTTTGTCAAAACTTAATTATGAAGTTCAATTTTCTTATAAAGTAGGATTAAATTAACTTTCTTCAAAGTTCAAACTTTTCTGATTATTAAGAAGGAAAAAGGAAATTTTGGGTGTTACTGTATTTGGAAACACTGATTATTTACATGCTACTCAAGTACCAACGTTTGTTGTCGAATTTGCCTTAAATCTTTCACGCCTCGTAAATATTTTCCAAGAAGATGATTTTACGGATTCACAAAACTTCCTTAAAGACACAATCAACTTGCTGTTTGTTGACTCACTCAATAGTACATCATGTGGATAATCGTATCAATCATCAAATATTGATTAATGGTTCCAATACTTCTAAGTGGAATAGTGAGCGTTGTTCATCTTGTATTCCTAAGATATTTAGAACAAAACTTTGAAGAACTTGGTAAGAAACAACAAAGAGTATTTTCAAAACTAAAAAATTAAAACTAGTAGAGAAAATAGAATCAGAAACAAATTGGAAACAATATACAAAATATTTTTCTCAAAGAAGAAAATCGAGCCCACTGAATGCACAGTGTCCCCTTAAGAAAATTATCCCCTTCAAGTACCCTAGGTTAATGGAATATATCCTCCCAGGATAGAATGATCCGCTGTAACGGTACCTAAAATCACGGTGTCATCGAACCATTCAACGATAGTAAAGTACACTTAGAATACTAGAGTTAGTAGTAGAAGAAGTCCAGAAAATTGATTCTCTTAAAATGAGAGGAAATCTCTCAATTTATAGAAAACAAAGGGTGGTGTAAAAAGGTTCTTATTGTGCCTTACCGAAAAGGTTTGGAAAAGTCACAATCTTTCGGAAAGGTCACAACCTTTCATAAAAGTCACAACTTTTCATAAAAGTCACAATTCTTTAGAAAAGTCACAATTTTTCATTAAAGTTACAACTCTTCATAAAAATAGCAACTCTTCATTTCCATTCACACCTTTTAAAAACCCACGGTGTGGGGGGGGGTGGAGGGGTGCTGCTTTATAAGTCTATTAATGTTTGCATGAGTTTTTGACTTCTTGTTTGTTGTCTTTTCATAATTCATTCATATTGTAGTTGTGTTGTCATTTCAATCAAATTGTAGTTGTATTATTGAAACTAGGATATGTCACTCCCAGTAGTTGGATTGTTGTATCAATCATTTTGAGTTTTTATGTGTCACGACCCAAAAATGGATGTGATGGCACTCGTCGTATCCCATCCATACAAGTCAGCCTTAAACCCAATCATTTTGATAAAGTGCGGAAATAAAGCAAAGTTCAATAATAATATACTATTACGAAAACAAGTCAACTTAATTCAATCCCCAAAACCTGTTGTCACGTGCACAAGCCTCTAATGTAAATACTAGAATTGAAATAAAAATACGCAAGTCTCAAATGACGTTGTCTTTCAAGTAAAAACAAAATCATAAACAAGAGTAAGAAGGTTCGCTGAGATGACAAACAACTACCTCTCAAATCTCCACAGAAAGCCTCGAAAACGAATAGAATGGAAGGTATCACAAAGATCCGGGCTCGTAACCTACAAAAGATTGTAGAAGCAAGGGGTGAGTACCAAACCACACGGTACTCAACAAGAAAACCTCTAAACACAAGCTAAGGGTACAGAATACGGGTACTCCTTACACCCCATCCTAACCTCCATAACTACAACCTGCATAAAACCAGCCTAACCTAACAATTCACAGTTTACAAAGCATACAGCTCAACAATAGCACTCTAACAGATCATATATTCTCAATAACAACTCAATATTCATCAATAACAAGTTTCACAGAAAGGCACTCACAAGATCAGCAACACACAAGATCAAGTTCATTAATAATAAAAATGTGCAATGCAATGAAATGCAATGTCAATTATAGTGATGCATGTCTGACCTAATGATACACACCCGCTGTCTCTCAGTCCGGGACCCATGGGGGACATATCTGTCCATGCATCCATCGCGGCGCGCGATACGTCCCTCGAAATATA
>NW_026026643.1:12167-31286 GCF_019186545.1 Solanum stenotomum
AGGAGATGACCATTTTCATAACATTGCACAATTCACAACAACACAATCATGATACAACTTCAACAATGATTCAACAAGTCTTTCAATCAATTCTCAACACATCACACAAACAATTGATCACATTACTCCCAAACATATACCACATGGAAATACACGAATTTCATACGCTTAACAAGGGTTTAGAAATCCACTTGCCTCAATCGATCAAGAATTCACTCCAGGACTTGAGCCTTCCCTTTTCGTTGAACTTCCAACTCAAAGCGATCTATTCAAATATATAACCACAATAAGATTTCAAAACTAATCAACACCCATATTACTATCGGCTTAGCCTAGACCCGAAAACTCACTCAAATCTATAATCAAGTTCTTAAGTTTCAAGCCTAGGATTATGTCTCAATTTTCCAATATCAACTCTAATAGTTTTCGTATGATACACCTAATAACTGATTTCATATCTCAATATATCAAAGCTTGAATCATAATGTGATAACAATAAGAAAGATCTTAAATCGAAGTTCAATACATAATCGGTAACCTTTAACAACGAATATTACTTTTCAAATGATAACACAGAACCAGTATTGTTCAAATCTCCCAAGAAATATGTAGAGCACTAACTAATTCCTTCAAAACATTATTTTCCAATGATTACCTCACCACTACTCATCATTAACCCTCCAAATATACATCACCAACTTGTCCCCACTTAATTTGAACGAAACTTGAACTTACCATTTTCTAAAAATTTAATATTTCTAACACTATAATATTGGTAAGGTTGTGAACAAGGTAAATCACAGTATATAAATTTTACCTGATTCTTTTGGAGCGTAGTACTCACTTTATTGAAAAACTCTAAACTTTGCAGAAGACATATGTATACATATATTTTCCCTTCCAATTATTTCCAACAACCCAATATAATGATTATTTTATCCACATAGTATATCATTAATGTTTCATGATAAAACTTCATTAAAATTTGTGCACGGTGCAACAGATATATTCCACTTACCATTCTTTTTTTCTTTTTTTTTTTCGAAATCTCATCTATGTCTATAAAGAATCCATTGAATACAAATTACAATAAGTTATTCACATCCAACAATCACATATACATAAACAAAGCTTGAAGTTTGATTGGAATTACCCGTATTCGTCAGTTTCTTGTTGAAGCCGCAAAAGTGAGTCTCCCTCTAGGGTTAGATCTTTTTTTTTTCTATAAAGAATTATTAATTATGTATTAAAAGTGAAAACACAATTCACTAACTTAATTTAATTATATGGAACAAATGGTATAGGGTCTTAAATATATGATCACTTTAGCCCATTAACTATCACTTAAGTTAATTATCCACAATTCCCCCTCAACTAATTAACTAAAGTCAACAAATAGTTCAAAATTCCCAAAAATGATTTTCCGGGTCATTACATTATGTGCTATTATTATTGTTATTGTTAGGTGTTTGTTCTAATTTTTTTTTAATCATATTTGATTTTATTTTTCTGAAGGAAGGGCGACAGATTTACCATAAATTTGGTTTTCTACCATATTTTGCTAATCCTTTGAGGAAAATATTGTGGGCTTCTTTAAGATATGCATAGTAACAAATAGAGGCAAAGTCTCTAAAGCTTATGGATTCAGGATTTTGGTCTTTAAAAGTTAATGAATTTTAAATTAATAAGTGTATATATTTAATATTTTTTAGTATAAATACAAAATTTAAACGAAAGCTATTAAGTTTGGTCCCTATAGCTACAACTAAACACTCCATCCCTGAATGGCAAAAATTGAAATCAAAGAAAGAGGGTTCAATACGACTTCGTTTCTATATTTTATTAAAAGAAAAATATGAGTGAAAAGACCCAAGCAATTTTTTTCTTGATACTAGCTGAATCTTGCATGTATCAACATGAGCTCAATACTTTATTGACAAATAACTAGCATATTGGTACCTCCTTTAAACCGGCCACTCTTTTAATATAGTAAAAGAAAAATATGTTCCGCGAAGTATACATCTAGATTTAGATGAACCCGCTAACTAATCACTCATCACCATTGAGGATACTAACACGTGCTATAAATCTCATTTCGATCACAAAATAGGCCATATGCAAGTTGCAACCTATGATTTTTATGTGTCACTTTCATGACTTTTTTATTTTGGAGATTAATTTCTTGTTGCAATTCAAAGAAGATAAGTGGTTTCAAGAAAATGTAGATTAATTTCTTGTCTTTTCACTCATATTGTAGTTTGTATTGAAATTAGGATATGTCACTCCTAGTAGTTGGATTATTGTATCAATCAATTCAAGTTTTTATGTGCTATTATCTGGTGTTTATTAATAATTACTGAAAAAACATTTGGCTGCACCATAACTTTTTTGCAAAAAATTAATAGAGGAAGGAAGAAGGGCTAATTGACATCAACCCCTATCTCATATATCATCAAAATAGCAAAAAAATTCAAAGGAGGAAGACATAAACCAAACCTCCTAACTATCCTAATGGCCGACTAAATATTTTTACTATCTTATTGCCAACAATAGTAAGCAAAGGCGGAGCTAGATCAATAGTTATAAAGTTCAAACGAAGTTAATAACTTTTACTTAAATTATGTATATGTAATATGTATCATGAAATTTATTATATATGTATAATAACTTAGTTACAAACTGATCAATAACTAAAACGAATTATGTGTTCAATAATAAATCAGAAAGTTTATAAACTTCAAATTTTAACTGGTCTTGATCTAACGGTAAGACTTTAACCATGAAGTTGGAGGAGATCAGAGGGTGGGGGTTAGTACGTAGGACCTAATTACCACACATCTATCAACCCGATAGCTTGAAAAAATTGTCAACACGCGCTGGACCCAGAAGACAGTGCCACGTAGGCCAAAAAGGGGTAGATAATTATTTATAAAATAAGTTCGGGGGTAATAGGACCTTAGTATAGTATAAGTGTGTCTCTGAGATTTCGGGCATAGGTTGGGGCTACTTATGCATTTTCCCTTTACTACCCTCTTCATTCATTTTTACTTGTCCACTTTAAACTTTGTACTTCTCTTAAGATAAATGATTTATACGACCAACAAGGGTTGTGATAAAGTAGCTAGTAAGTACTCTTTCATCCTTAACAAAAAAACTCTTGAGTTCAAGTCCTTTGGGTGATACATATAGGATAAAACATCAAAGGGGGGGGGGGGGTATTTTTTAACTTGATTTTTCTCTTTTCATGCTAAATACGTGTTCTCTCCATCCCAAAAATTAAGAAAAAGATGAATACTTTCCAATTATGCTAGTTTTATAAAAAAATTTAGCAAATTCAAAAAGGTTGTGGTAATACTCCTATTATGTTATTTTGTTTTAATCGAGTGGTGCTTGTATATAATTAACTTCTGTTATCTGTTTCTTAAAAGAAAAAAGGAGAAAGATCTAGACTATTGTAAAAGAATTATTTCTTTTTAATAGCGCTGAATTCTCAAAAGCATCTAATAAATAGAAATAATTTAGTAAATTATAGCTTTTATTTATATTTTTTCTTAATGAATGTGATATGAGCTAAAGTAACACTAATTTTAGAAGAAAGAATCAAATTAAGCGTAAAATAAGAGAGAAAATAATTCATTCTTCTTAAACTTCTAAAATAATACTCCTCTGTTCTTTTTTATATGTTGTATACACTACATAAAAAATGATCTTTAAAGGCAATTAATTAACGGCAATAGCTCAATTGCCGCTAAATATATATTTTTAGCGGCAATTAGCACTCTTTGTATATGTCCATAGAGACTTTAGGGGTTCTGGATCTAACGACACTTAACTAATGCCGGTAAAGACTTCAACACTCTTTATTAATGTGTCTATTTATTGCCGCTAAAAGTTATTTTTGTCGTTGTGTCCTTACTATAAATAATTGGTTCATACTCTCTCTGTCCCTAATTACTTGTCCACTTTTCCTTTTATNATAGTATAAGTGTGTCTCTGAGATTTCGGGCATAGGTTGGGGGTACTTATGCATTTTCCCTTTACTACCCTCTTCATTCATTTTTACTTGTCCACTTTAAACTTTGTACTTCTCTTAAGATAAATGATTTATACGACCAACAAGGGTTGTGATAGAGTAGCTAGTAAATACTCTTTCATCCTTAACAAAAAAACTCTTGAGTTCGAGTCCTTTGGGTGATACATATAGGATAAAACATCAAAAGGGGGAGGGGGGGGTATTTTTTAACTTGATTTTTCTCTTTTCATGCTAAATACGTGTTCTCTCCATCCCAAAAATTAAGAAAAAAGATGAATACTTTCCAATTATGCTAGTTTTATAAAAAAATTAGCAAATTCAAAAAGGTTGTGGTAATACTCCTATTATGTTATTTTGTTTTAATCGAGTGGTGCTTGTATATAATTAACTTCTGTTATCTGTTTCTTAAAAGAAAAAAGGAGAAAGATCTAGACTATTGTAAAAGAATTATTCTTTTTAATAGCGCTGAATTCTCAAAAGCATCTAATAAATAGAAATAATTTAGTAAATTATATCTTTTATTTATAATTTTTCTTAATGAATGTGATATGAGCTAAAGTAACACTAATTTTAGAAGAAAGAATCAAATTAAGCGTAAAATAAGAGAGAAAATAATTCATTCTTCTTAAACTTCTAAAATAATACTCCTCTGTTCTTTTTTATATGTTGTATACACTACATAAAAAATGATCTTTAAAGGCAATTAATTAACGGCAATAGCTCAATTGCCGCTAAATATATATTTTTAGCGGCAATTAGCACTCTTTGTATATGTCCATAGAGACTTTAGGGGTTCTGGATCTAACGACACTTAACTAATGCCGGTAAAGACTTCAACACTCTTTATTAATGTGTCTATTTATTGCCGCTAAAAGTTATTTTTGTCGTTGTGTCCTTACTATAAATAATTGGTTCATACTCTCTCTGTCCCTAATTACTTGTCCACTTTTCCTTTTATAGTTGTCCCTAATTACTTGTCCATTTTGACAAATCAAGAAAGGATATTTTTTTTACCTATTATACCCTCAATTAAATGACTAATTACTTTGAAAAATGCAAAACTTTTCATCCACTTCATAATTAATAGGGGTAAAATGGCAAACTCACTATGTCATTAATTGATTTCTTAATAGGTGTGTCAATTCAAAAGTGGACAAGTAATTAGGGACAGAGGGAGTAATATTACTTGTCATTTCATAAAATCAATGTATAAATTGCAATATTCTCCCTATTATAACTGTTGATAGTTAATTAGTCTTGAAAATAGATATTTGACCAATCTAGAAAAATGTCACAACCCGAGCCTACACCCTGGACGTGGCCGGTACTCAAGAACCATTGTTGGTCTCCAAGTGAACCCTCATCCTGACTGATTACAAGTGGAAGACTAACTTAAGCATACAAAGCTTAAAAACTGAATAAAAATTCATGAAACTCAATTACAAAGCTTTAACTCAAATGAAAAACTATGAATAATATAATATATTCAACTCCCCCCAAAATGGGCAACTTAAGTCTCTAAAACATTTAACAAAATAAATGAACAGACTTCTGAAACTCTACTATCTATCTATGAAGCCTCTAACTGACAAAGATAGAAGTCGGGACAAGACCCACTACATCCTGACAAAATTGAAAAGTAAATGAAATCCTCCGGAAGCAAGGAGGCTCACCATAGCTAACTCGAACTCCATGTGGTATCAACAAAGTTGTTGTTGATGATCCTGAATACATGTAACTGCATCATGAAAGGATGCAGGCCAAATAACTCAATACGTGAAATGTACGAACATGTAAGGGGAATTCTAAAGCATAGCATAAGCTTGAACTTGATAAAAAGAGAACATACTTACCTCTTCTCAAACATATTTCAACATCAGAGCAGACAAAAATACTATTTTTGAGTACTTTCATCCTAAATTATAATTTCATGTATTTGGAACAAGAAAAAGAATCAACCTGATATATGAGGGTTCAAGAAATTATGAAATTTTTTAAAACTTTTGAATGTTTAGTGAAACATCAATATGACTCATATCTTGAATGTTTTGTTACCTTAGGTTGCATAGGAAAAATGAGCAGTTGACATTTCCTTGTTTGATTATTTCAAATTAATGAACCCTTGAAGGCAATAAAAAAAAATTACACTCCTTATTGAAAAAATATGTTGAATTTTTTTTCATCATGTGCTTACTTTTTTATATTCTAATTTTAAATTACGTTATCATGTTTCTAATTATTTTTTGAAAAATAATAATTCACAGTCGAATATGTACATATGTCATGCTTTTGGATCTTTAATTTGTTAGCACATGATATATCTAATGATAAAACATACTACTTACTATTATTATATTTTATTGTTTCTTAGTTTAAAGTACTATATACTCATGCCTTTCTTTCGTCATTTTTTATTGATTGATAAAGATGACTAATAAAAAATTCTAGTTGCTATCATTTTTTTCTTCTATTTTTTAGACTAAAGTATTCATGTATTTCTTGTATTTTTAACTGAATAATAATTATAATTCTCGAAACAACAAACATGTCATGCTTTTGTATCTCTAATTTGTTAGCACACGTTATATCTGATAATAAAGCATACTACTTGCTATCATTATGCTTTTTTAGACTAAAATACTCATGCATTTCTCGCATTTTTTTAATGAATATTAATGATGATTCTTGGAAAAATAAAAATATCATGCTTTTGTATCTCTAAATTGTCAGCAAACGTTATATCTGGTAATAAAATATACTAATTGCTATCATTCTATTATTTTTGTTACTTAATCTAAAGTATTCATGCATTTCTTGTTTTATTTTTTGCTGAATAATAAAGCTTATTTTTGGAACAACAATAAATCCAGATACTTCTGGACTTCTAGAAAGTTTGATTAAAATATCTTTTGATATTTTTTTATTCAATAAATATTCATATAAATCTCAAAACTTAATAATTAAGGTAAATATTTAAATAATATGATAAATTTTCTATATTTGTTTTTACATCTAGAACCATCTATTTACTAGTATAAATATGTGTGACCTTAATCAATCGTAATCAAGCCAGTTCAAAAACACTTTATTCATTAATAAAGTTCTCCTGCCTAAAATTTTCATTCTCCTTCATGGACACTTTTCTTTTCACCAACCAAAACATGAAAAATTTGAAGAATGAAAAGTCTCGTGTTCTTATAGCACTATTTCCAGGCCAAGGCCAAATTAATCCATGTCTTCAATTTTTCAAACAATTAATCAATTTAGGCATTGGAGTCACTTTAACCACGAGCCTATCGACTTTCAGTAAAATAAAAAAACTTCCAAATGTTGAAGGATTAAGCTTTGCTCCTTTCTCTGATGGCTATGATGACAAATTCCAGTTAAGTTCAATTGATGAGTTTCATTTATTCTATTCTTCTGTAAAGTCCCGCGGGTGAAAATTCATTTTCAATGTGATCCAATCAAATGCAAAAAATGGAACCCCTTTTTCACATGTCATATATACTATTATCATGGAATGGGTTGATTTAGTGGCCAAAAAAACTAATATCCCATCTACCTTATTTTGGATCCAACCTGCCACAGTTTTTGATGTTTACTATTATAGATTCACAAACTATTCTGATTATTTCAAAAACTATGATGCTAAGGACAGAATAGTAGAGTTACCAGGATTGCCCCTACTTAGTCCAATTGATTTTCCTTCTTTTGTGTTTGATGACGTGGAGAGTTCCAATTGGGCAATTAAGTCTATTAAAAGACAAATTGAAATGTTGAGTAGTGAAAAAAATCCAAGAGTTCTTGTGAACACTTTTGATGCTTTGGAATTTGATGCTTTGAAAATTTTAAAGTATGTGACTATGGTGGGAATTGGGACTTCAATTCCTTCAATATTTCTTGATGATAATACTTTTTGAGCTGATATGATTGAGATTAGTTCGAAGAATTATATGGATTGGTTGAACTCAATGGACAAGGGATCAGTTATCTACATAGCATTTGATAGTTACTCCGAAATATCAAGTCAATTGATGGAGGAGATTGCTCACGGATTGCTGAAATGTGGGAGGCCATTTTTCTGGGTGATTAGGGAAGGAAAAGACGGGTATAAGATGGAGGACAAGTTGAGTTGAAAAGACAAACTTGAAAAGCAGGGGAAGATAGTGAGTTGGTGCTAGCAAGTGGATGCTCTAAAACACCCTTATGTTGGTTGTTTTTTGACTCACTGTGAATGGAATTCAACTTTAGAGAGCATAGCATCTAAGGTACCTATCGTGGCATGTCCACTTTGGAACGATCAAGTCTGTAATGCAAAACTCATTCAAGATATTTGGAGGAATGGTGTTAGAGTTAATGTCAGTGAAAAAGATGTCGTGGAAAGAGTTAAATTCAGTAAATGTATCACGATTGCAATGGGAGACGGCGAAGAAGGGGAAGAACTGAGAAGAAATGCTAAGAAATGGAGTGATTTAGCTAAGGAAGCTATGAAGGAAAATGATACATCAAGTGTGAATCTCAAGGCTTTTGCTAATGAGATTTTATTTGGTCATAGCAAGTACTAAATCATTCATGGATAGATGACTTTAATAGAATAGCTATCAATAAATTAGTTTTTTTTAAGAGTTTGTTTTTCGTTTAAAAAAAAATAGTGAATTTCTTCGAAATTATTCATAATGAAATAATTTTCTTAGTTTCTCAAATAATTATTTTAATTTCTTCCTCAATTTAAACTTTTAATTTTTTCTTTCATTAATTTCTTATCTTTTCACTTTTAATTATTTTTAGAAAATTATATTTATTTTTTTAAAATTAAAATAAAAAGTATCCTTTAATTTTAACGTTTTTTTATTTATTTAATTCCTTTACTTACTTTAATATCCGTTCGAAACTAACTTATTTTAAATATAAGACTATTATAATTAAATTTTAAAGTAAATCAAAAGGAAGACAAAGAAAATAAAAAGTGTAAATAAAATCAACAGAAAAATAAAAGACAAAAAAAAAACAATGAACTAAGGTAAACAAAATTTTAAAAAGTTCAAATGTCACGCCTCGAGCCTACGGCAGGATTGGCACTCGAGAACCATTGATGGTCCCAAGCGAACCCTTGTCCTGGCTTACTTACTCAACGGAAGACTTTTAAGCATTAAGAAGAGAACCCAAATACAAGATAACTCAAAAGCCTCAAAACTAAACCCATAATGTTTCAGAAATAAACATTTAACTTAGACAAAGTGGAAACTTAAATCTGAACATAAGCCAATAACAAGATAATGATGAATGAACTAACATCTAATTGTCTATCTATGAAGCCTCTAAACAACTGAGATAGATGTCGGGACAAGACCTACGACATCCTAATGAACTAGCTAATACTGAATGTAATAAAAAGGATCCTCTGGAAGGAAGGAGGCTCACCAACAAACTCTGGAGCTCAACTAAAATCAATGATGCGCTGGATGCTAATCCTGGTTACCTGTGTCTGCATCATTAAAAGATGCAGGTCAAATGACATCAGTACATTGAATGTACGAGTATGCGAGGGGAATTCTAAAACAAGACATAAGCTTGAAAGGAACTGAAAGAACAAACCTGGTCTCAACTCAACTGAATTGAACTTAACTTATTTCAATATAAAGCAATAATATAAATGCAATGTAAAGAAAAGCTGTTAAAATATGGATATCAACTATGAGTATTTAGAAATACAATAGTAACTCTAATGTGTATGCAAAGATACAACACAACTCTGAGATGTATATAAAAGTACAAAATAATACTGTTGTGGGAGTTTCTCTAACCGACAACCATCACTTAAGAGCTATTGTGATGATACTGCGTTTTACCTCACACTGCTAGGGCCGTCCTATACCTTACCGAGGGTATAGAACCTGAACTACTAAGTGGATCCACTAGTCTATGCTAAAAAAGCACTAATGAATCATCTAAAAATTATGACCCTTTTTCTACCTATGATGACTACATGGTTTATGGGGGCTGTGAGTTGTCTGAACTCTCCCCCACATCGATGCTCAATACTACTCGCAAAATATGATACTAGCTCTTATGTTTAAAAACATACTTCTTTCTGTGATTTGAGATAATTGCTCAAAAACTTAGCTCAAAGGCTATCTTGGAAATCAAAGTTTCCCCTCTTGCTTAATTGTGAAAGCATTTACTCTTTTCTGAAAACTAGACAAAGGCTCTTTGGAAATCAAGGTTTCCTTCTCTTGTTTAAATGTGAAAACATTTTAAAATCTTTGGGAATACATAGTCCTCATATACTTCTAAAGAAATGAACTTCAATCTTTACTTTTTACTCAACTTGAACTTTATGTATTGACCCGTTAAGTGATTTTGAGAACTAGTCCTCTCTCTTTCATAAAAGACCCTTTTCGTAAATTTTAAATGAAAATTTTAAATTATTAGCGTAACTACGTAATTTAATTTACGGACTTTCTTTTAAATAATTAATTTAATTGGTGGTTGATGGGCCAAGTCCATAAAATTCTTAATACCTATACCATTTGACCCATTTGCTGGAATAAGTTAAACAAGATGTTTATTTTTAACTGTAACACAAGCCATTGCGGCGAGAAAATCCACAAACGAAAGAAGAATGATAGTGACTCAGGTAAATCCATCCTTCACGCCTAATCTTATATTGTGTATGTTGATTGTCTATTATTATTATTATTATTATTATTGGGGGGAGAAAATAAATGAACCAGAATGAAATTACACTTTCTGTTAGTGGGTTTATAAGGGGAAAGCTTTTAATGATGGATAATAGGATAATAATTAGTAATCATTGAGGTAGGACTAGAGGGATATGATGGGTGGTTCNAGGTAAATCCATCCTTCACGCCTAATCTTGTATTGTGTATGTTGATTGTCTATTATTATTATTATTATTATTATTATTATTATTATTATTATTATTGGGGGGAGAAAATAAATGAACCAGAATGAAAAATTGGAATGAAATTACACTTTCTGTTATTGGGTTTATAAAGCTTTGGGGGGGAAAGCTTTTAATGATGGATAATAGGATAATAATTAGTAATCATTGAGGTAGGACTAGAGGGATATGATGGGTGGTTCAACGAATTGTTTTCTCAAGTTCAAGTTACTGATTTGTAACTTTACCATAAATTTGATTCTCTTTTTTTTCTTTACTTAGGATTACCGTATAAAAATTTAAGTTTTGACAATATTGGAGTATGTAATTAAAAATTGGTATATGTGCATAAATATAAGGTGTACTATATATATAAATACCATTAGATTTATGGTATTGGAGAATGGAAATTTAACACTAGACTTGAAATTTGAAAATATAAGGGTTGACATGATAATTGGCATAAAAAAAATTTAGGAACTTGATTTTAGGTTTGTGTAAGTTTTTGGGTCTGGGGTAAAACTATAGTAATACGGGTGTTGTTAGTTTTGAAATCTTATTGTGGTTATTTATTTGATTAGATTGCATTGATTTGGAAGCCCAATGAAAGGGGAAGACTCAAGTTCCGGAGTGATTGTTCGATTATTTGAGGCAAGTGGATTTCTAAACCTTTATTAAGTGTATGAAATTCGTGTATTTCCTTGTAATATGTGTTTGGGGGTAATGAGACTTGGTGATGGGTTGACTTGTCCATGTTGATTAATTCTAATGATGAAAAAGGGGTAATAAAAGACAATGTGATTAATTGTTGGTGTGTGATGTGTTGAGAATGGTTTGAAAGACTTGTTGAATCATTGTGTTGTTGTGAATTGTGCATTATTATGAAAATAGTCATCTCCTCATTATTTGTGTGAACATGTCATTTGCATTGTTCTGAGACATGATTGTGACAAGTGTTATGTGAATTGAGAAAGAGTAAGAAATTAAAGAGCATGTACCATTTCGAGAGACGTGTCACGCGCTGCGACGAATACTATATTTCGAGTGACGTATTGCACACCGCGATGGATTCTATTATCGAGGGACGTATCGCGCGCCGCAACGGATGCATGGACAGATATGTCCCCCATGGGTCCCGGACTGAGAGACAGCGGGTACGTATTACTAGGTCAGACATGCATCACTATACTTGACATTGCATTTCATTGCATTACACATCTTTATCATTAGTGAACTTGATCTTGTGTGTTGTTGATCTTGTGAGTGCCTTTCTGTGAAACTGACGATTGATGAATATTGAGCTTGTTGTTGAAGATATGCAGTTGTTACAGTGTTGTTGTTGAGCACTGTGCTATGTGAATTGTGAACTGTTAGGTTGGGTTGGTTTGTGCAGGTTGTAGTTATGGAGGTTGTGATTGATGAATATTGAGCTTGTCGTTAAGAATATGTGATTATTAGAGTGTTGTTGTTGAGATATGTGTAACATCTCGCACCTAGAAATGACTATAAAGAGTTTAAAATAGGAAAGTATTAATTTTTGGAAAGAATAAGGAAATCTGGAAATTGTCTAAGCTAAGAAAGTGAGTTTTGGCCATTTTCAAACGGCCATAACTCCTAGCTCAAGAAGATTTAGGAGCAGCTCTGTATATGGTTGGAAAGCCCTTGGAGAGATCTTTCCAACACCACCAAGATTGCATAATTTCGACATCGTATGAGTGAGATATGCCTTTCGGAAATTGGGCTACTGGATTGAGGAAAGTCCCAATCCGGATTTAGGGAAGGGCAAAGTAGTCATTTCTCTAATTAATTTCCTAATTTGATTTTCGAGATTTATTGGGGGTAAAAACATGACTTAGTCAGTTTTGGAGAATTGAGAAATACGCTTAGGGCTTGGAGAAGAGAGAAAAGAAGAAAGAAAGGGAGAAAAAGCGAATTCGTCAAGATCATCCAAGCTTGCGAGTGGAATTCGTCGGGGGTGATCCCTATTAAGGTATGTGAGATCTTTATTGTGTTGGGTTAGTTCACCCACACACCAACTTGTTTCAATCCAATTGTTTTGAGTTGTTTACATGTTGAAGAAGTAAGGTTCTTGAAGAACAAATTGTAGAATTCTTGTTGGTTGAGTTGTTGATGCTTGGGGGTGAGTTGGTTCATGTTTCCGAGTTGTTTTTTTGAGTTAGATTGGTTGTATATTGAGGGTACAATTGCTCCTAAGTGTTTGGGAAAGAAACTATGGAAGTTAGGGAGGTTTAGAGAGGAAGAACGGAAGAGAAAAGTTGGAAGTAGTTGGGCAAAAGGGTTGGGGCACCGCGCCTGCCAGAGCGCCACAAAAACTTCTCTGAAGTTTGGCCTCTGGCGTGTCGCGCCAGCCAGACCTCTATGAAGTTTGAGGGCTGGCGCCCCGAGCCTCTCAGAGCGCTAGGGACGCCAATTCTCCCCATTCGTTCCCCACCTTTTCGTACTTGTTCCTAAGCGATGTACCCAGTGGCGGAGCCAGGATTTTTAATAAAGGGGTTCAATAATTGAAGAACTAAACATACGAACTAATCGAAGGGGGTTCGACATCTATTATATATACATAAAAAATAATTTTAACTATGTATAAATAGTAAAATTTTCCGCCGAGGGGGGTCGGATGACCCCCCTCACAGAAGGCTGGCTCCGCCCCTGGATGTACCTATGTTTTCTAGTTGTTTCCAACACTCTAAGGTATATCTAAACATCATGAAATCATCCATAAACATGAGATCATGAACCTTGAATCCATAATCCAATTCAAGGAAAGTTAAGATCAAAGTCAAAGAAGTTAAGAGTCAAAGTCTAGAAGTTAAGAAGCAAGTCAAAGCCACGTTTCTTAAACTTTTCAATAGTCTTTAACAAACGTTTTAACTTCGTTTTAAGGCTCAAGTTTCAAGTTAAGCAAAGAGTAAGGAGTTGAGTTCATTTCTCAAAAACGCTACAAGGGGACTAAGTATTCCCAAAGAGTTTATAAATGTTTTCACATTTAAGCAAGAAAGGGAATATCGATTCCAAGAGAGGTTTTAAGCTAAGTTTTGAGTAATTATCTCAATTCAAAGAAAAAGTTTTGTTTTTACAAACATATGAGCTAAGTATATTTTAGGAGTAGTATTGAGCACCGATATGGGGATGCGAGTTCATATTAACTCAAGTCTCCATAAACTATGGAGTCATCATGGGTAGTAAAAGATCATGCTTTTTAGATAAATCCTTAAGATGCTTTTAGCATAGACTAGTGGATCCACTAAGTTAAGCGTTCTATATGACGGCAAAGTAAAGGACAGTTCTGACAGCGTGGGCAAGACGTTGTATCACCACTTAGGCTCATAGTGGTGGTTGACGGTTAGAGAATCTCCCACAAAAGTTATATTACTTTTATATTTAAGTAAAGTTGAGTTTGTTATTGCTTTATCTTTAACAAACTAAGTTGTTTACACTGTTTTACAAGCTTTATATATATTGCATGTGTCTTATTGCTTTATATTGAGTTCAATTGTTCATGAGTTAAACAGAGCCAACGTAAGTGTTCCTTTGTACTCATTTCCAGCTTAAGTTGTTGTTTAGCTTTCCAACTCGCATACTCGTACATTCAATGTACTGATGCCAGTTGACCTGCATCTTATTATGATGCAGACACAGGTAACCAGGATCAACATCCAGCACGTCGTTGATCCAGTTGAGCACTCGAGAGTCAGTGGTGAGCCTCATTGCATTTCGAAAGACTCTGTTATTTCCCTTTACTAGTTTTGCTTTATTAAGATGTTGTGGGGTTTGTCCTAACATCCATCTCAGTATTATAGAGGCTTCATAGACAATCAGACAGTTAGTATTGAGTCTCTCATCTATATATTTGCAGATACTTTGTTTTGAGACATAAGTTGTCATTTTGGCTAAGATGTTAGATGTTATCATTTAAACTATTGCATTGAGTTTATTCTGTTGAGTTAAGTCTTCCGTTGGGTTAAGTAAGCCAGGACAAGGGTCCGCTTGGGCCAGCGATGGTCTCCGAGTGCCGGCCACGTCCAGGGTTTAGACTCGGGGCGTGACAAACTTGGTATCAGAGCATAGAGTTTAAGAGTCCTAGGGAGTCTATGAAGCCATGCTTGTAGAGTCCTAGTTATCGGTGTGAAGCGCGCCACATCTATAATTAGGAGGCCGGAACATTTAGGAAATTCTTCATTTCCTTCATATCCATCTCGTGCGTTAGAGTTTATCTCTAAAAGTTTCCCTCTAATTCGTGCTTGTGCGTGTTTCAGATAACCATTCCTCCACAAAGAGCAGTACGAGATCGTCATGCTAGGAGAAATGTTGACCCATAAGAGAAAGGGGTACCTAATGCACCAAACGTGCAACCTCAGGGCGCGGTCACTAATGCTGAATTTCGTGAGGCTATCCGGATGCTGAGCCAAGCTGTTACTAACCAGGTTGGGCAGCTAAGAGGACCAAGGCAAGATGAGGCTGACACTTCGAGGATTCACGAATTCTTGAGAATGAATCCTCCAAGTTTCACTGGTTCGGTAACTACTGAAGATCTAAAAAAATTTGTTGAGGAACTGAAGAAGGTTTTTGAGGTGATGCATGTTGCTGACGCAGAAAGGGTTGAACTAGTTGCATATCAACTGAATAATGTTTCTAGAACATGGTTTGATCAGTGGAAGGGGGGTAGACCTGATGATGCACCACCTACTAGTTGGGCTTGTTTCGAAGAAGCCTTCTTGGGGTGTTTCTTTCCCCGAGAACTGAAGGAGGCTAAGGTACGAAAGTTTCTTACACTGAAACAGGATTCCTTTAGTGTGCATGAGTATGGGTTGAAGTTCACCCAGCTGTCCCGCTATGCTCCTGAAATGGTTAAGGACATGAGGAGAAGAATAAGCTTGTTTATTGCTGGCTTGGGTCGTCTGTCAAGCAAAGAGGGCAGGGCAGCGATGCTGATAGGTGACATAGATATATCAAGGTTGATGGTTTATGTGCAACAGGTAGAGGAAGAGAAGCTGAGAGACATGGAAGAGTTCAGAAGTAAGAAAGCGAAGACAGAGAATGAGTTTGGGCAGCATAAAGGCAATGTGAATCGTTCGTCCTTTCAACAGAAGCAAAAGAGGCCTGCTCCATCATCTGCTAGTGCACCTGCACCTCGAAACAAAGGCGAATATTATGGTCAGAATTCGCAGAACTTTAGATCTAAACCAACGCAGTCCTAGGGTAGTGTGGCATAGGGAGGTAGTTGGGCTCCTACATGTGCTAAGTGTGGGAAAACCCACCCAGGTAAGTGTCGTGATGGCTTGACAGGTTGTTTCAAGTGTGGACAAGAGGGACACTTCTTGAAAGAATGTCCTAAGAATAAGCAAGGTAGTGGAAATCCAGGCAATAGAGCCCAGTCTTCATTAGTTGCTCCACCAGACAGGGCTGCACCTAGAGGAGCTACTTCTAGTACTGGTGGAGAAGCAAACCCCCTTTATGCAATCACCAATCGCCAAGAGCAAGAGAACTCTCCAGATGTTGTCACTGGTATGATCAAAGTCTTTGCTTTTGATATTTATGCTTTGCTAGACCCAGGAGCAAGTTTATCTTTTATGACCCCTTATGTTGTAAATAAGTTTGATGTTATCCCTGAGAAACTTTGTGAACCTTTCTGTGTTTCTACACCTGTTGGGGAGTCTATTCTAGTTGAGCGAGTTTATCGTGATTGTGTCATCTCCATCAATCACAAAGACACCATGGCTGATTTAGTTGAATTAGACATGGTAGATTTCGATGTCATTCTAGGTATGGACTAGCTTCATGTCTGTTATGCATCAATAGATTGTAGAACTCGAGTTGTCAAGTTTGAGATTCCTAATGAGCCAGTCATAGAGTGGAGTAGTAGTTCAACTATGCCTAAGGGCCGTTTCATTTCGTACCTTAAGGCGAGAAAGTTAGTTTCGAAGGGTTGTATCTATCACTTAGTCCGAGTTAATGACTCAAGTGTTGAGGTACCTCCCATTCAGTCAGTTCCATAGTAAAAGAGTTTCCAGAAGTCTTTCCTAGTGATCTACTCGGAGTCCCTCCTGAGAGAGAAATAGACTTTGGTATAGACATCATTCTGAATACTCGTCCTATCTATATTCCGCCATACAAAATGGCACCAGCAGAGTTGAAAGATTTGAAAGAGCAGTTGAAAGATCTCCGAGATAAGGGTTTCATTCGACCAAGTGTCTCACCTTGGGGCGCTTTGATCTTGTTTTTGAGAAAGAAAGATGGTTCCCTTAGGATGTGTATAGATTACCGTCAATTAAATAAGGTTACCATCAAAAATAAGTATCATCTTGCAAGGATAGAAGATTTATTTGATCAACTTCAGGGTGCCACCTGTTTTTCGAAAATTGACTTAGATCAGGCTACCATCATTGAAAGTTAGGGAATGCGACATTCCAAAGACAGCATTCAGGACTAGATATGGTCATTATGAATTCTTGGTCATGTCCTTTGGTTTGACCAATGCACCAGCAGCATTCATGGATCTTATGAACAGAGTCTTCAAACCTTATTTAGATATGTTTGTCATCGTCTTCATTGATGACATACTAATCTATTCAAGGAATGAAGAAGATCATGCTAGTCATCTCAGAATATTTCTTCAGACCTTGAAAGATAAGGAGTTGTATGCCAAGTTCTCTAAGTGTGAGTTTTGGCTTGAGTCTGTGGCATTCTTGGGCCATATTATTTCCGGTGATGGTATTAGAGTTATACTCAAAAAATTAAGGCAGTGCAGAATTGGCCTAGACCCACATCTCCAACTGATATTAGGAGTTTCTTGGGTTTATCTGGCTATTATAGAAGGTTTGTAGAGGGGTTCTCGTCTATTTCACCTCCATGACCAAGTTGACTGAGAAGACAATGAAATTTCAATGGTCTGAAGCTTGTGAGAAGAGCTTTCAGGAATTGAAGAAGAGGTTGACTAGTGCCCAGTTTTGACCTTACCAGAGGGTACTCAAGGTTTTGTGGTGTATTGTGATGCATCCAGAGTTGGTTTGGGTTGTGTGTTAATGCAGAATGGCAAGGTGATAGCTTATGCCTCCAAACAATCGAAGGTTCATGAGAAGAATTATTCAACCCATGAATTAGAGTTGGTTGCTGTAGTTTTCGCCTTGAAGATTTGGCGACACTACTTGTATGGTGTTCATGTTGATGTATTCACTGATAACAAGAGCTTGCAATATGTATTCACTCAGAAAGAGCTCAATCTCATATAGAGGAGGTGGTTGGAATTACTCAAGGATTATGGCATGAGTATTCTTTATCACCCAGGTAAGGCTAATGTGGTTGCTGATGCTTTTAGCAGCTTATCCATGGTTAGTACCACCCATGTTGAGGAATAAAATAATGAGTTAGCCAAAGATGTGCACAAACTTGCACGCCTGGAAGTCAAACTTATGGATTCCACAGAAGGAGGATTAGTGGTGACGAATGGGGCTGAATCATCACTAGTGTCAGAAGTGAAAGAAAAGCAAGGCCAAGATCCCATTTTGCTAGACTTAAAGGCAAATGTTCATAAGCAAAGAGTATTAGATTTTGAACAAGGGGGAGATGGTGTATTGAAATATCAAGGTAGATTGTGTGTACCAATGGTGAATGAACTCCAAGAGAGGATCATGGAGGAATCCCATAGCTCCAGATGTTCCATTTATCCAGGTTCCACAAAGATGTATCGTGATTTGAGAGAAGTGTATTGGTGGAATGGCATGAAGAAGGGCATTGCAGAGTTTGTTGCTAAGTGTCCAAATTGCCAGCAAGTGAAAGTCGAGCACCAAAGGCTTGGTGGTTTGGCGCAGAATATAGAACTTCCAGAATGGAAGTAAGAGATGATTAATATGGATTTCATCACAAGTTTTCCAAGGTCTCGCAGACAACATAATTCTATTTTGGTGATTGTCGACAAAATGACCAAATTATCCCACTTTTTGCCGGTAAAGACTACCCATTCGGCAGAAGATTATGCTAAGCTATATATTCAAGAAGTGGTAAGAATCCATGGAGTTCCGGTCTCCATTATTTCAGATAGAGGTGCATAATTTACTGCACAGTTCTGGAAATTTTTCCAGAAAAGTTTGGGTTCGAAAGTGAATTTAAGTACTGCCTTTCATCCTCAGACAGATCGGTAAGCAGAGCGTACCATTCAGACCTTAGA
>NW_026026644.1:0-748 GCF_019186545.1 Solanum stenotomum
AGTTTAAACTCCTCCCACAACACCACATACCCATTACCTTTCTCACCCTTCCATTGACCAAACCAAATTTGAGCAACCCCCTTGAGTTGGTAGGCCGCCAATTCCGCCTTCTCACAAGCACCAACATCCATAATGGTCAAGATTTTGCATACCTCATCGATGAACTCTTGCGAGTCCTCATCCACCTTTGAACCATGGAAGACCGGAGTGTTCATCCTCATGAAATCTCTCACCCTTTCCCCCGGGGTGGTAGTTCGAGGAGCTTGGGCTCCTTGTTGCACTTGGTTAGCTACCACTTGTGCAAGCATGGTGAGTGCATCACGGAGCTCACCATTGGTGGGTGGCTCTTCCGGTGATCGGGCCCGTCTTCCCCTCATGTTTGGCATGATAATCTAGCAATCCAAAGAACAAGCGTTAGGGAGGAATCACCTTATCGCACTCTAAGCACGAAATAGAACATGAAGAAGGGAAACCTTTCCTAAAATGTTTTGTAGCCTCCCATTCATAGTCGTGGCGCGCTTCACAACCATTATTAGGACTCTACTCAACGCGGTGAGTTGGACTCCAAGGATTTAACAACCTAGTGCTCTGATACCAACCTAGTCACGACCCAAGCCTAGGGCCTAGACGTGACATGGCGAATGAGGAACCCGAAGGAACCCCAAACAAGCCTCTCAAACTTGTCATCACACTTCATCGGTCGCGGAAGTACAATCAACATTAATTAGCGAGAAATAGGGACTAAGGG
>NW_026026645.1:0-748 GCF_019186545.1 Solanum stenotomum
AAAAATTATCAAAAGTTTCTTATAAATTCTGTCCCTAAAAAATTAAGAACACTAATAAAATCATTTAAGGAGACAAAAAACAAGAATTGGTCCACTGATCCACAGTAATGATCTAGAATGCCAGTGGTCCACTTCATGATTTAGAAATTTTTAAACACAAACTGTTGTTTAAATTGACAGTCAAGCAGGACTTTCTACAAATTGACAGCCAAGGACTTTTTAAATAAGAGGAGTCGAAATACCCGAAATGAGAAATGCAATCCAATCACACTGATTTAGAAATTTCTAAACACAAACTGGTTGCTAAAATGATTTCGACTCCTGTAAAAGTATTTCAGATCGCATAAGGCCACTAACAGGGAAGCATTGGAGCATGTAAATCATTACAAACCAACCCTATTTCTAAACAGGCTTGCCAGATGCTAGACGAAGTGGAAAGATTTACAGTATATCATTTATAATACACTTCAGAATTCATATAATGAAAGGGGAAACTAACACAAACACATTTGACAGTCTCTAAGAGAAGGAAGAAACAAACACAAACTTGATCAAAATGTATTTAAAAGAAGAAGGAGAAATATATATTCATGCTCTCAGAAAAGAGCCAACTATTAACTGCAGAAAAATCATTTAATGAATACACTTGGAAACACTGATTCTAGACGAACTTTCGGCACAACTTATTATCAAGACGAGGACAAACAAACTTAGTTACATTAAATTTGATCATTTTTAAATCAAAATA
>NW_026026646.1:0-1098 GCF_019186545.1 Solanum stenotomum
TTTTAGTTTTAGGGTTTTATAAGGTTTTTAGGGTTTTTTTTTTGGTTTCTTTATGTTAAGGGTTTAGTCCCTAAGGTACTATGGTTTAAGGTTTAGGGTTTAGGATTTCGGTTTTTAGGTTAGGGTTTTTTTTAGGTTTTATGATTTTTTTAGGATTATTATTTTTATGATTAGGGTTTTTAAACGTTTTTAGGGTTTTTTAGGGGTTCTAAAAGAGGTTTTTTTTTTCTTTTTAGAGTTTTTAGGGTTTAGGGTTTAGTATCTTGGGTATTAGGATTTATAAGGGTTTAATGTTCAGAGTTTGCCAGGCTTTACAATTTAGTGTTTCTGCGGATTTTTTAGCATATGTTCTATTTCTTGGTTTAGGGCTTAGGGTTTTAGGTTTAAAGATTTTGATTGAGTTTTTTTCAGGTTTATAAGGGCTTATGATTTTCTTAAGGGTTTTTTTAGGTTTAGAGTTTTATTAGGTTTTAAGGGTTTTTTTTTTATGGTTTCTTTATGTTTAGGGTTAAGGCCAAAGGTTTAGGGTTAAGGCTTAAGGCCGTTAGGTACTACGGTTTAAGATTTAGGATTTAGGATTTCGGGTTTTAGGTTATGGTTTTTTTTAGGTTTTGTGATATTTTTTAGGATTATTATTTTTATGATTAGGGTTTTTAAATGTTTTTAGGGTTTTTTATGATTTTGGATTTCTTAAGATTGAGGGTTACTTAGGTTTTAGGGCATAAGATTTTAAGTTTAGGATTTTTTTAGGGCTTAAGGTTTGAAAGGAAATTATTGTGTTTTTTGGGGTATTATAGTTTTAGGGCTTAGAGTTTCTTAGTGTTTCATATGGTTTGGGGTTTAGGGATTAGCCCTATGGTTTAGAATTAAGGATTTAATGTTTCTTAGGTTATAAGATTTAGCGTTTAGGACTTCATAGTGTTTGATTTTTTTAAGGGTTTAGGGTTTCTTTGGATTTAGCCCTAAGGTTTTGAGTTTTTATCAGGTTTATAAGGGCTTATGATTTTCTTAAGGGTTTTTTTAGGTTTAGAGTTTTATAAGGTTTTATGGGTTTTTTTTTTGTGGTTTCCTTATGTTTAGGGTTAAGGCCAAAGGTTT
>NW_026026647.1:0-233 GCF_019186545.1 Solanum stenotomum
TTTTATAGTTTTAAAGTTTGAATTTAAAATTTTCAAACTTTTAAAGTGTGAAATTTAAAGTTTTATAGTTTTATAGTTTTAAAGTTTTAAAGTTTGAATTTAATATTTCAAACTTTTAAAGTGTGAAATTTAAACTTTTATACTTTTAAAGTTTGAACGTTTGTATTTAAAACTTTAAAAGTATAAATTTTTAACTTTAAAATTTTAAAAGTTTTAATATTATTTGAGTAATG
>NW_026026648.1:0-653 GCF_019186545.1 Solanum stenotomum
GGGTTTCTTCGTTTAGGATTTAGCGCTTCGGATTTTAGGTTAAGAGTTTTTTAGAGTTTATGGTTTTTTTTATGTTTATGATTTTTATGATTAAGGTTTTTAAATGTTTTACGGTTTCCTAGGTATTTTTAAGAATTTGGATTTCTTAAGATTTAGGGTTACGTAGGCCTAATATAGGGCATAGGATTTTATGTTTAAGGTTTTTTCTAGAGCTTATGGTTTTAGAGGGTTTTTTTTCCGGGTATTANGTTTAAATGGATTTTAGGGTTTAGGGTTTCTTAGGATTCCATATGGTTTGCGGTTTAAGGTTTAGCCCTATGATTTAGAGTTTCTTAGCATATATTATTTAGCGTTTAGGATTTCTTAGGGTTTAGTTTTTTTAAGAGATTTTAGGATTTAGGGTTTTGGGCTTAAGATTTTCTAGTGTTGTATTAGGTTTAGGGTTTTAAGGTGTTTAGGATTTCTACGGTTTTTTAACGATTTAGGGGTTCTAAGATCTTAGGGGATTTATATGGTTTTTAGCGTTTTGGGTTTTTAAAAGTTTAGGGTTTTAAAAGTCTTTTAGGGTTTTCTTTTATTTCTTAAAGTTTAGGGTTTCTTACGGTTTAGCCTTAAGGTTTAGACGGAAGAGCTTAGGGTTTCTTTGGGTATAA
>NW_026026649.1:0-788 GCF_019186545.1 Solanum stenotomum
GCAAGATGGTACGATTAAAGAAGCATTGACAGCCAACCACAAGACTCAGGGTAATTATTCAAGAAAAAATTAGTCACCTTCTCAGCATTGTAACAAACAAAGTCATCATCCATTTAAATGTTGCAAGATACAAGGTGCAACATAAAACCAGTTTGGTGATGAAACAGTGATTTGCAAAAGCAAACCTAGCAAGTATGTAGCAGATGCCCAAGTCGTTGATGATGAAGAAGAAGACCACTTATTTGCGGCAATATATTTTTCAACTAAGATGTTACATGTTTGTATGATTAACAGTGGTAAGTTCATGCCTATGAAAAACAAGTAAGTCAGAATCGGGAAATGGTGACTATATTCCTGTGCTAGGGAAAAGGGCCATTGCAATCAAAACAAGTTCAAGTACAAAAATAATTTCAAATATCCTTTACAAATTTGTTGAGTAAAGGATTTTAATTGTTATTTGAAGGCAAGTATTTTCAAATTTTTGATGCCACTAAGGATATAATTTTACGAGTAAAAATGAGATGTAAAAGCTTCTCATTTAATTCAACAGAACACAAGCTAAAAACTTGGAGACGTGGATCAAGCTAACTGCAAGACCAAAGATGAATTGACAAATTTATTCACTAACTCAATTCTAGTCAACTCTACAATTTGTAGTTCCGAAAGCAAGGGGGAGTTTTAGATTTTTGTTTTTGCACTGCAGTTTACTGCTTTAGTTTCTTTTTTTTTTAATAAATCCTAGTTTATAGTTTGTTAGCTAGCTTTTCCTATTTGTTAGTAATTTTAGT
>NW_026026650.1:0-1405 GCF_019186545.1 Solanum stenotomum
GTGTTGATACTAAGCTTTAATTTAGGAATGTTTGTCAGGCATAAGTACCAACACTAGTTGATCCTATTGATCACAAAATTGATTCTCTATGAGAATTTCATTTGGGTTTTATTTTTTGACACAATTTGTTGTTCTGTAAGTTTTAACGGGTTATTGTGATTTTGCGTTTTGAAGTGGGATTATATTGAGTTACTTAATGAAATAGCTGATCCCATGTTTAATTTGGTACATTGATCTATTTGATTGATTGATTTTGCTGTTTGCTGATCCCATTTTTCTCTGTTTTTCTGTTTTGGTTGAGTTGGTGTTTTGTAGGCTCTATTTGTGTGTACCTTTTGACCGTTTTCTGGTGAACTTTTAAAATGTAAAAGTGATTTACATTGAGTTGAACCTTCATTTTAGCTAATTGAAATGTATCTAGAATTCCCAACACACCAGGCCTGAGGCTTTAGTTCAACGGCACAAGGAATTAATCGTAGGTGCACTTCACAAGTTTGAAACATTGTTGTTGAACCAAATATGATATCTTAGTGGACATGTGTGGATCAGTCAGCACATTTTCCAACATATTTTGATGCTAAAACAATGGATTTCTCTATTCTTTTACGTTACTGGAAATAGGAATTCCCAGTTATCCATCGAGAAGAAAGAAAAAAACAATGTGTGAATGTTTTAAATAATAGTGTCAAGGGTAAATGAAGAAATAGGTAAAAATCAATTGAATGTAGAATGCTTGGATTTGGAATATTAATGATGCATTACACAATGAGTGCTTTGCTCAGTCCTCTTATTTAGATAATATTAGATCTGCGAAAGAGCTTAGGCTTTATTTTTTTAGAAAAGAGAGGGTACATGACTTACAAAAGGTTTGATCGCAATCTCTTAATCTAAAAGGGCTTCAACAGGAAAAAAAACAGAAGAGAGCATCCCTTCTACCTTTATGGGTCGTTTGGTGTGAGGGATAGAAATAAATAGTCTTGAAAAAGTAGTCATGGGATTAAATTTTGTGTCTTGTTTGGTTGACATGTTTGGGATAATAGTGATGGATAAGTTATCCCATAGACATGATGGGATAGTTATCCTAGGATAACTATTCCTAGGATAATTAATCTTGTGATAACTTGTTCCCAACCAAACGACCCCTTAGAGTATATTTTATCACATATTGGATATCAAAGAGAAAATTCCTTCAGTAAAATGCTTAATCTCTATCTAAATTGTAGCTCTGGAAAGAAAATTCCATGCTGACCAATATGAGTGTGTTTGATTGTGTGTGTGTTTGTTAAAGCTCTTCAAAATGCACATGCAACACTCCTTTTCCATACTAGTAAGCTTTTGATTTTGCGGTAACAGAAATATGAATATTATTGGTTTATCTCAGGAGTTGGTAAAATGAATCTCAACA
>NW_026026651.1:0-863 GCF_019186545.1 Solanum stenotomum
AGGTTTATAAGTGCTTCTGATTTTCTTAACGGTCTTTTTAGCTTTAGGGTTTTGTAAAGTTTTAAGGGTTTTTTTATGGTTTCTTTATGTTTAGGGATAAGGCCAAAGGTTTAGGGTTAAGGGTTTAGGCCCTAAGGTACTATGGTTTAAGGTTTAGGGTTTAGGATTTCGGATTTTGGGTTAAGGTTTTTTTTTAGGTTTTATGTTTTTTTTAGGTTTATTATTTTTTTCATTAGGGTTTTTAAACGTTTTTAGGGTTTCTTAGGGTTTATTAAGATTTTTGATTTCTTAAGATTGAGGGTTACTCAGGATTTAGGGCATAAGATTTTAAGTTTAGGATTTTTTTAGGGCTTAAGGTTTTAAAGGGATTTATTGTGTTTTTTGGGGTATTATAGTTCTAGGGTTTAGAGTTTCTTAGTGTTTCATAAGGTTTGGGGTTTAGGATTGCCCTATGGTTTAGAGTTAAGGATTTAGAGTTTCTTAGTTATAAGATTTAGCGTTGAAGACTTCTTAGGTTTGGTTTTTTGAATGGTTTAGGGTTTTTGCTTATGATTTTCTAGGGTTTATTAGGTTTAAAGGAATTTTTAGGTTCAGGGTTTTAAAGGGTTTTCTAGGATTTTAATGGTTGTTTACGATTAAAGAGTTCTTAGGGCTTAGGGTTTTTATGGTATAGGGTTTTTTTATTTCTTATGGTTTAGGATTTCTTTGGATTTAGCCCGAAGGTTTAACGTGAAGGATTTTGGATTTCTTTGGGTATAGAGTCTTGTAGGATTTAGGGTTTTAGGTCTAGGTTTATTATTTAGGGTTTGTAAGGTTAAAGGTTTAGGGCTTAAACTTTTGTAGAATTTTTTAGATTTAGGGTT
>NW_026026652.1:0-561 GCF_019186545.1 Solanum stenotomum
TTTAGATAATTACACATAATTCTCTCAAATTTTAGTACTATTTATTAGGACTCCTAGTCCAATATTCCTAGTCTGGTATTTGTAGGAGTCTTATAGTTTGAATTATGTTATATTACGTCTCTATACACTTGTACAATATAAATATAGTTGATGATGTATACAGGCATGCTATGCCGTGAGTTATTTGTTACACTATTGTTAAAAAAATTTCTTAAAAACGAGTAATTTCACAGGTAATGTTTTTGGCTGCACAGGCATCCATGTTAATTTTCCATTTTTAGAAGTGTAAAACAACTCATTTTTGAATAATAATGGAACAAAATCGATTATTTTTACCATAAAATAAAATATTCAATTTGTACTTATACTTGTGATAATGGGTTAGAGCCCCAAAATGAGCATCTCTATTGTTGTTCACTTGATCTTTTAATATTTTCCCTTTACCATTCAAAATTCTTGGATCATATTTAGGTAATATATATTATTTAAAATAAAATTGACTTTGATAAAATAAAAAACAAATGAAAAAAAATTCAAATTCTCTTTTATTCAAATTCCACC
>NW_026026653.1:0-318 GCF_019186545.1 Solanum stenotomum
TTTTTCTTATTCTTTTGGATGCACTAATATTTGCAGTGCAACGAGCCTGAGAATTTAGCATCACGAGATGTGCAAACTTTGAACTATAGAGAAGATGAAAACAAGTTTTTTTTTTCCTTCGTTGTAGCACTACTCTTAACTAAAGTTGATCACTTATTCTGTTTTGCAAATAAAGTTTTATATACCTATTTTGGAAACCTTTTGGCTAAAAGAAAAAGTGTTACAAATTTGATGCCTTTGAAGTAGAAAAATTTATGCGAGTAAAGGTTCAATCTATTTTTTTGACATGCGTCGATCGAGAAAGAGAGCTGCCATCAA
>NW_026026654.1:0-427 GCF_019186545.1 Solanum stenotomum
GGGAGGGGGGAGGGGGAGTAGGGGATTTATTAGATTAAATTGGTATAGTGTAAAGATTACAAATCTGGTAGGAGTTACCTTTCTAAAGAAAATGGAGTTATTTTTTCAAGGTCTAGAGCCTATGGGCTAAGAAATGCAATTTATTTCACCTTGTTGAGAGTATAATTTAATAATTTAAGTGTGCTCTCTCTAACTGCTTAAGCTACAACACTTTAACACACCTTAATGAGTGCTCACGTCATTATTTTGGGATAGGCATACACCATTTATACAACATATCTCGTATCTTGTACTAACAATACACCATTTCTATTTTGGGTAGTTATATTTTCAAGTTTTTTTTTTAGAGTTCATGAGGGATAAGAAATGCTTTTTTTATTTTATTTTGATAACCGAGATATCCGTTTGTGACCCTCCCTTTGGACCA
>NW_026026655.1:0-2979 GCF_019186545.1 Solanum stenotomum
CTAGGCCCTAGGCTTGGGTCGTGACAGTTAAGAGGGTTTATAGAAGGTGTTTTGTTTCCTTATCCCATATAGTTACTCTTTTGGACTTGGTAGTGCTAGACATGTTAGACTTTTATGTGATTTTGGGTATGGATTGGTTGCATGCATGTTATGCCTCTATCGATTGTAGGACTCGGGTGGTTAGATTCCAATTTCCATATGAGCCTATCCTTGAGTGGAAGAGAGGAAATTCCATGCCTAGAGGTCAATTTGTCTCTTGTCTTAAAGCTAGAAAGATGATCTCCAAAGGGTGTATTTACCATCTTGTTAGGGTGAGGGATGTGGATTCTGCAACCCCTTCTCTAGAGTTGATTTCGATAGTTAATGAGTTCCCGAAAGTTTTTCTCGATGATTTGCCCGGTATTTCTCCCAAGCGAGAAATAGATTTTGGTATTGACCTTCTTCTAGATACGCAACGTATCTCTATTCCTCCTAATAGAATGGCTCCGGCGGAGTTAAAAGAGTTAAAGGAGAAATTAAAGGATTTGCTAGATAAGGGTTTTATCCGACCGAGTATCTCTCTATGGGGTGCTCCGGTGTTGTTTGTTAGAAAGAAAGATGGGTCTCTTCGAATGTGTATTGATTATCGTCAATTGAATAAAGTGACCATTAAGAATAAGTATCCCCTTTCGAGAATCGGTGACTTGTTTGATCAACTTCAAGGGGCTAGTTACTTCTCAAAAATTGACCTTCGTTCGAGGTATCACCTGCTGAGAGGGAGAGGGAATGATATACCCAAGATGAATTTCCGAACACGGTATGGACATTATGAGTTCCTTGTGATGTCATTTGGTTTAACTAATGCCCCGGTGGCATTTATGGACCTAATGAATAGAGTGTTTAGGCAATACCTAGACATGTTTGTGATTGTTTTTATCGATGATATTTTGATCTATTCAAGGAATGAGAATGAACATGTGGACCATTTGAGAATTTTGTTGCAAGTTCTTAAGGACCATCAACTTTTTTGCAAATTTTAGCAAGTGTGAATTTTAATTAAGATTTGTAGCTTTCCATGGTCATATTGTGTCTAGCAAGGGTATTGAGGTAGATACTAAGAAGACGAATGCGGTCAAGAGTTGGCCTAGACCTCTAACTCTTTCTGACATTAGAAGTTTTTTGGGTTTGGCCGATTACTATAGGAGGTTTGTTGAGGTGTTTTCTTCTATTGCATCTCCTTTGACGGCTTTGACCCAAAAGAAGGCTAAGTTTGTGTGGTCGGAAGCTTGTGAGAGAAGTTTCCAAGAGTTGAAAGATAGACTTACTTCCGCCCCGGTGTTGACCTTACCGGAAGGTATGAATGGTTTTGTGGTGTATTGTGATGTCTCTAGAGTTGGGTTGGGACGTGTGCTTATGCAAAATGGTAAGGTTATTTATGCTTCAAGACAACTTAAAGTCCATGAGAAGAATTATCCTACCCATGATCTTGAATTAGCAGCTGTTGGGTTTGCCTTATAAATATTGAGGCATTATTTGTATGGGGTTCAGGCGGTTGGGTCAAGCAGAATGCACCATTCAGACTTTGGAAGACATGCTTAGGGTATACGTGATAGATTTTAAGGGAAATTAGGATAACTATATGACGTTAGTTGAGTTTGCTTATAATAACAGTTATCATTCGAGTATCGACATGGCTCCCTTTGAGTCTCTCTATGGTAGGAGATGTAGGTCTCTTATAGGATGGTTTGAAGTGGGGGAAGTTGCTCTCCTAGGTCAGGAATCCGTGCATAAAGCCATTGAGAAGATTCGGATTATTAGAGAGAGGTTGAGGACGGCCCAAAGTCGGCAAAAGTCATATGCCAATGTTAGAAGGAGAGATCCCGAATTCGATGTGCATTAGTGGGTTTATTTGAAGATCTCACCCATGAAGGGTGTTATGAGGTTTGGAAAGAAAGGGAAACTTAGTCCTCGGTTTATGGGTCCTTATAAGATTTTGAGACATGTCGGCAAGGTTGCATATGAGTTAGACTTGCCAAATGAGTTGGCATTGGTGCATTCGGTGTTCCATGTCTCAATGTTGAAGAAATGTATTGGGGATCCATCAACCATAGTTCCCTTAGAGGGTTTAGAGATTAAGGAGAATCTTGCTGATGAAGAGGTTCCGTTAGAGATCCTAGACCAGCAAGTTAAGAGATTGAGAAATAAGGAAATACCTTCTGTTAAGGTTTTATGGAGGAATCACTTAGTTGAGGGTGCTACTTGGGAGGCCGATGCCGATATGAAGTGTCACGCCCCGAGCTACCCCCGAGACGCGGACACGGGACCTAGGACCACAAGTGATCCCAAGCTAACCCTGCTGGCATGATCATGAGCATACTAAAGATAATAAACTGATGCGGAAGCTAATTCATAAATAAATCTGTAAAGATGGGGAATACCCATATACTATAACTAAATATATCAAATCTGAGAGTTTAATGCAAAAGAAATATCAAACTCAAAACACTAATCTGAATCTAACTATGTCTGAAATAAGCCTCTATACTGACTAGAAATGTTGGGACATGCCCCAACTAGAACTAGCAAAACTGAAACTAAAGATCAAAAGCGATAAAGATAAACATGTCACTAGTCCTCGAAGAATGAGGACTCACAACTGATGCTGCTGAACTGAAGATCGAGAACCAATCTAAGCGTGATCTGGATACTGAGAACCTGAACCTACATCACAAGAAGATGTAGCACACGTATGTGTCAGTACTTGAAGGGTGCTGAGCATGCAGGATAGAGTAAAGCTGAAATAACATATAACTGAACAAAGCAATAAAGCAATGAAATAATCTGAACATGATATAGATACTGAAAATACTGAATACTGAGCTAACTGATGCAATGACCAAATTTATAACATGCTGAGACTGAATACTGACTGTACTGAAATATGGTCAATGCAATAGAGTCTGACTGAACTGTGGGAGCTACTAATAACCGACATAAAAC
>NW_026026655.1:3222-4587 GCF_019186545.1 Solanum stenotomum
TGTAATTCAAGAACTAAAGAAATACATAGCTAGGGTTCTGAAATTCATGCGATAAACTGACCAATAACATGATAATCTGATTTGGAACATTTAAATAACTAATTCATGATGATCTGTTCAAATTCTAGAAACCCTAGGTCTGTTCATAATCATGGAATCAAGAATCTGACTGAATTCTAGGGACCTAATGGGCGAAAGGAACCCACTAGTGAAATCCCACATACCTGGTGACGAATTCCACGGAGAAATCTTTCGATTTCGGTGCTGGAACTGATGGAACCTTGCTGCATTCTTGAACTAGGGTTCTTGACCTCTTTTCTCCTCTCTTAATGATTTTGACTTAGGTAAGTTCTAGTTATGTTTCTAGGCTTAAACTGATTAAAACCTCATGATTTAGGGTCTAAACGACGTATCTTAGGGGTTAAACGAAATAGGAAAAGACCAAAGGACCCCTGAATTAACTGCTGTGGAGTGACCTACGGATTGGACCTATGGGCCGTAGGTCAATCTACGGTCCGTAGATTGCGTCCGTAAGTCAAGCCTGCTCGACAGGCCTTCACTACAACGAGCATAACTTTTTACTCGGAGGTCGGAATTTAGTAAACTCGATGGCGTTGGAAAGATAATTCAATTATCTATCTAACCATAAGGCATGGGACACATAATTCATTTTGTGCTAAAAGTTATGACCATCTGAAGTTGACCCATCAATATTTTTCATCTAACTAGCTGCTAACCTCATCTACGGTCAGACCTGCGGACCGTGGATCGAATGACGGTCTATGCTGGTCAGCCGTAGTTCGAGACTGAAGCTGGGCTTTTAGGGCATCGATCCACGAACACGAACTATGGTCTGTGACCTGACCTACGGACCGTAAGTCCGGCCGTGGGTCAACACTTAGCCAAATTTTCTGACTGAGTTCTGGGGAAGTTTTCTGTCACGAACCACGGACCTGCAGGACAGACCGTAAGACCATCTACGGTCCGTGGATGGTGTCCGTGAGTGCCACCTGTAACACCAGAAATCTGAAATCTCTATTTTCGAATACGGGGTGTTACATTATTTCCCCCTTGGGATCATTCGTCCTCGAATGAAGACTAAACTAGCTGAAATAGAGGGAGAGGGCTCAATCCCTACCACTAAACACTGAGAAGTGAATTTCTAACTGAACTGAGTTCCAAGAACATGCAAATACGTTGAAAATGCAAGTACAAACTGAAGGAACATAATTCTAAGACTGGATTTTTGCATGAATGACTGAAAAACTGAAGAGGAACTATTACCTCATACTGGAATGGAATCGGAAGGAAAGAGATGAGGATACTTGGACTTCACGGCTGCTTCTGCTTCCCAAGTAGCTCCCT
>NW_026026656.1:0-591 GCF_019186545.1 Solanum stenotomum
CCTAGAGATGTTGAGTGATTAAGCTCCTATAAAAGAGGGTAGGAGTGAGATCCTCATTGGTTTGAGAATCATGTTGTGTAATGAGATAGTTTAGGCTTACCCCAATGCGGGATAATATGCTTAGATGGTAAGGTTATTGAGTGTCCTTGATGTTTATGAGATAGGTTTGCTTGAATTCTCACCTTATGTGGTTTAGTAAATTGGAGCAATCTAGACCCGGATTGGTAGATTCATATGAGATCTTGAGTGATATCCTAGTGACGGCCTTAGAAAAGGATGCTACTAGGGTTGACTTGGAAGAATTTTTGGGATGAAGGTACCGGTATGTGGTAATTTCATATGAGAGTAAGTGTTATGTTGATTTTCGGTACTACCTTATCTTGTATGATGCCTTATGAGGCTATGAGGCTTAGAGTTCTCCGGATGAGTTAATAGAACCTTTTTCGGATTTTACCCCGGTTAATGGTTTAAAGTTAGAAAAAAAAAAGGGGGTTTGTGAAGAATATCTCTTACCTTGTTCCCCTAGGAATACTCTTGTTGACTTAGTGAAACTTGGCATGTTGAGCCTTGATGTGACTCTTAGTATGGATG
>NW_026026657.1:0-650 GCF_019186545.1 Solanum stenotomum
CTGTTTTCAGAATTTAAATTTCGAAATTCTTCTTAAAGTTTAGCTGTCCTAAATTATTCCTAATCATCATGGGGTCTTTCCAAACACAAATCATTACCCTTGAATTCATAATCCAAGTCAAGTGAAGTTAGTTTCCAATTCAAGTGAAGTTAGTTTCTAATTCAAGTGAAGTTAGTTTCCAAGTCAAGCCGAGTTAGAAGTCAAGTGAAATTAGAAGTCAAGCTTAGAAGTTAAGAAGTTAGTTCAAGCAAGTCCTCCAAGCTTTTCAAGAGTCTTTATTGAACGTTTTAACTTCATTCTAAGGCTCAAGTTGCAAGTCAAGCAAAGAGTAAAGAGTCAAGAGTTTAAAGTTGAGTTCATTTCTCAAAGTTATTAGGGAACTATGTATTCCCAAAGAAGTTTTAAAGAAATGTCTTTACATCTAAACAAGGTTGGAAACTGAGATTTCCAAAGAGCCTTCAGGCTAGTTTTTGAGTAATTATCTCATATCAGCAGGAATAAATATGTTTTAAAAACATAAGAGCCAGTACATTTTTGGGAGTAGTATCAAACACCGAATTGGGGGAGCGTTCAAAGAACCCACAACCCCCATAGAACCATGTTGCCACCATGGGTAGAAAAAGATCATACTTTTTAGATGAATCCTTTTC
>NW_026026658.1:0-1127 GCF_019186545.1 Solanum stenotomum
CTATGCGATGAATGAATGTTAAGAGGCTCGTATTAGACCTCCGAGAGGTCGAGTACGCCGGTTACGACTAGGGGGTGCTCTCGGGTCGTGACAGTAGCGTTACACGATTACTATGATATGGCAATAAGTTTGTGAAGGTGAGGCTTTCCCAGTGATTTGAAGAAAGCAACGATGAGCTTCCTAGTCTGAAGATGAAGATGAAGGATCGTTTTGGAAAAGTTGACTTTTCTTTCATTGTATTTTGGTTTCTTTATTTCTTTTTTTTCTTAGTGGGTTTTTTCTTGGTCTTGGGCCACTTTTAGGCCTAAAACATGTAAATATCCATATTTTCTGATTAATAAAGTGAAAATTTCATATATAACATATGTTATAGTATTATTTTTGAGCTATAGCAGTAGAGTTTCAGTTTCAAGTTATAACATTTAAAATTTCAGGTTTTAACAAATTCACCAAAAAGAGAAATGTTTTATTAATTGGAAAAATACTGTAAAAATAAATAATTAAACAAAATTGTTTTTTTTAAAATGAAATCAAAAAATAATAAATTAAAAGACTGAATTTGTTGGCTGTTATTTAATTTGAAATTATTATAGATAATTAATGATTAGCACTAAATAAGGAATCCAAACAAATTAACATTATTTTTTATCCTTAATTAACTCAATTCCGTTAAAATTAAATCTAATCAGATCATTTCCTTCTTTTCATCAAAGTTTCTCTCTCTTCATTCTTCATCCAAAAAAAATATTCTCAGGAACAAATAGTTGAATATTTTTTTCATTGAAAAAATTGATTTTATTGATATGGACAATTGTGTATCAATTTTAATTAAACACGGTGAAAGATGGGATCATTCGGGTAAGTATTTAGTATTGTTTATTGTTTGTTTTTAAGTTGAGTTGAAATGAAAAATTATTTTGTTTAACTGAAAATGTTGTAAAATGTCTAATATTAGTGATTTTAAGTTTTTGTGATTGTTTTGTGTATTTTTTCTTAAATTATAAAGTGATTGTATATTTGCGAATGAATTTAATAGAATTTTTGGAAAGAAATCTGTAATGACTCTCCAGGTCATTTTTAAATTAAAGAATTCTTTCCTTCGTATAGAGCATTCCTATAGCGACCCC
>NW_026026659.1:0-213 GCF_019186545.1 Solanum stenotomum
AATTGAATTAAGAAGAATCATATGAGAACTTTTTTTTAATGATAACGAATCAGAAAATATATTAAACCAACAATGGTATGAAATAGACCTACGTTATTTAGACTTTGAAAGAATAGAATTGTATGATTTAGAAATAAATTCAGATTAAAATGAACTACTAATATTTACAATATTGGACAAAAGTTATGGAAAATATAAAACTATTAGAACAAT
>NW_026026660.1:0-2166 GCF_019186545.1 Solanum stenotomum
AATCAAATATTTTAAAACAAATTAAATAAAAGAAACCAAACTAATATTTTGGAGAGGAAATTAAAGATACTTACATTATAAACAACAGAGATAGCTCTAATAGGATTTAAAGCCCATTCAGAAGCTTTTGGTACGACACAAAAGCTGATAATCATGCACTGGAAACTTGCCATGAAGAACATCAAAAGGGTACTAGAATATGGAGCTGCATACTTCTCATTCACTCTTGCCTAACATAAATAAAAATAGTCAAATAGTAAGAATTATTTTATTTACTCCCTCCGTTTAAAATAAGAATGATCTAGTTTGACTTGAAACAGAGTTTAAGAAAAGAAAGAAGATTTTTTAATCTTGTGGTTCTAAATTAAAATTATATCAAATGTATCAAAATACCCTTTAATTTTATGGTCTTAAACATGTCACGTGAAAAGTTAAAGTTAAAGTGTTGACAAAAAAAGAAATGGGTCATTCTTTTTGAAACAGACTAAAAAGGATATTGGATCATTCTTTTTTAAACGGAGGAAGTAATTTTTTGAAAAAGGAAGAAATGAATTAAAAGAATTATAAAATTAATTACTTGAATGATTAACCATAATGCATAGGTAATACTGCTGATTATGAGTATAAAAGGTCCCAAAAGGAAGTTGGTATGTGTAGAATTGGCATCCTTGTCATCAGTAGTGTTTTCAACATATTTCCAGTGAAATCCCAATTGGCCAATCACTACAGGTCCACGATACAATGACAATAACATTGCCCCTCCAACACACACTATAGTTCCAATCAATTTGGCTTGTCCTGCTATACTTCTTAGTCCCAATTTTTCAAGCCTACACATCAACTAACACAATTCAATTTTCAATTTTTTTTATATAATAATGTAGGAGTAATATTTAGGTTATGTTGCTCAGACTCTTCAAAATCGTCAATGAATACGTGTCGAATTAATGTATTTTTGAATAATCTGACACTGTTGTGACATCGAAATTGAAGAGTTCGTGCAATTTAGTATTTTAGAGAAAGAGAAATACCCGAATGGGACGGCTAGGAGAAAAGTGAATGCTGGGATTAGATTATCGAGGGCGGAAACAATCGTCGGAGTAGTGTATTTTAACCCAATACAAAATGTATACTGGTTCGCAGTTATTCTGTACGTTCATACAACAGAAATAATGTTAATTAATCATATATTATACTAGTTGACATAACACTCTCATGTATGTATATTATAAAATAAATATAAATAAATGTAAGGTTCGACTATTATCAATATTTTTACTAGAGCTTTAATCTTTGTCCTTGTTGTACTAGTAGGTCTGCCACCATACATGTTTTGCTCTACCTCGCCGGTCTAAATTTGAAGTTTCTGGATATTTGAAATTTTAGTCTATTTTGAATTATTTCGTTCTAATTTATTTTTATATATAGTTTATACATACTCATCCACAGATTTCTTGAGATGCATATAAAATTTTGATCAAAATTATTGAGTTCTACCAACTCGTAAGTCGTATAGTAACTCCACCCTAGGTCCTGTATTATTTATTAACCCTATCCCTTATGTGACTAAACATCGACTTGACACAACTCTTACGTTGGATTTCAACTGAACGCTATATATATATATATATATATATATATATATATATATATATATCATAAAGGGTATGCAAATACCCTCCGTCATACTTTTGGGATATTTGTGCCTCTGCCGTCCAAAAACTAGAGCATATATGCCATTCACTGTAACGAAAGACTAAATAGGGACACGTGGCGCAATCTTATCCGTCAATCTGATATTTAATAAATGTCGGATTGGTGGATAAGATTATGACACGTGTATGCCCGTTAGTATGAAGGGCATATATGATCTAGTTTTTGGACGACAGGGGCACCAATGTCTCAAAAGTATGACACAGGATATCTGCATACTATTTACGATAGTTCGGGTATATTTATCCTTTTTTCCATATATATATATATAAAATTAGCTTAAAATGAGAAAAGCAGATACGAAAGATACAAGTGTATGTTGTCGGCCATTAATTAATTTTTATTTACTTCATAATTCATATGATTAAATTATTTTTACATTTTAATAGATTATTGGAATACTTTTTTCATAGCTCACTTTAATTAAAACATGTTCACTTTATCAAATAGGAG
>NW_026026661.1:0-203 GCF_019186545.1 Solanum stenotomum
GGGTCTATGCCGAAAGATAAAAGGGTGCTGCATGTATAAGTCCAAAAGAGCTATGATGACTCTCGAAATGGAATTGGAAGAGCAAGACGGGCTAGGGCTGGCACATTAACAGGATATTCAATTTGTGATAACGATGGCGGATAAACCTTAGAATAATCTTACTTGTCCCCAACGCTAAAGTACCGGGCATTTTCGGGGACTAG
>NW_026026662.1:0-254 GCF_019186545.1 Solanum stenotomum
GTGTGTCTTATCGATTTCTGAAAAATTTTACTTGTACCACTCTTTTATAGGGATGGCTCGCACGCGTGGTAGGGCCCCAGCTAGGGGTAGAGGCCGACCTCGAGGTCGTGCCAGAGCTACAGCACCAGCCCAGGACCGAGAGCAAACTCTGGAGCCGGTGATAGAGCCACCAGCAGCTCCAGCACAGCAGCAGCCGATGGGCCCGGGACCAGCCCAGCCACCGCCCGAGCTTGTGGCAACTCCAGATATACAGG
>NW_026026663.1:0-254 GCF_019186545.1 Solanum stenotomum
ATGTCCGTTAAGACCTTATTTATGGAGCCAGTTGGCCCTCAAGGCGAAAATGGCCCATTTTCAAGGTCAAACGAGCCACACAGCAGGTAAATCCCTATTTTACCGATTTTAGTGTGCTATATTTCAAGGATTTTTGGTGATCCAGAATTCCAACGTCATTTTTGCCAAAATTATACCTTGACGTCCATTAAGAGCTTATTTATGGGGCCAGTTTGCCCTCACGTCCAAAACGGCCCATTTTCAATGTCAAATGA
>NW_026026664.1:0-600 GCF_019186545.1 Solanum stenotomum
TGAACTCATGGGTCCTTCCACCTATAGTTCCTAGACTCTATTCTACTCACTAATTCATGGTTTAAGTTAAGATTCATAAATTAGTCTTGTTCTTTGTAATAATTTCGTGCACATTGAATTTTAAACATGAAAAGTGATTGTTTTGAGCATGTTGTGACTCTAGAACTTGAATCTAAATTTGGAATGGATGTGGAGATTTTCATGTGGTATTGTGGGTGTTAAAAGGTGTTGTTGTAGGTTGTTCACTAGTTTGGTTGCATAATTACTACCCTATTTTCCATGCTCTTTGACTACATTACATGCCTTCAAGGTGTTTGACAAAATGTCCAACTATGGAGAATTGATGAATCGATGCTTTAAAGCTTGAGTTATGAGATGTATGGCAATCCAGAGATGTGTTGATGACAAACTAAACTTGTGTATATGTTCATTCCATACGTGAGATTGCATTAGAGCCTAATGAGAATTTTCTATATAAAGTGTTGCGTGACCAACATCAACCATGTGAGAGGTTTATATCTCACCACCTAGGATGCTTGGGGTGTGACCAACATCAACCATGTGAGAGGTTAATATCTCACCACCTAGGATACTTGGGGT
>NW_026026665.1:0-787 GCF_019186545.1 Solanum stenotomum
TGGAGCGTGCTCAGAAGGGTAAAACTCAGATTTGAGTTACTAGTTGAAGTGTTTTGAGGCAAGTGATTTCTAAACTTTGTTAAACTCTTAGACTACACATGACTACTTTCCTAATTGTGTTGGGGAGTAATAGGGATTGATGATGAGTTTTATTTGTTGATTGAAATTATGGTAATTGAAAGATGGGGAATAAAACGAGCTAAATGTGTTATATGTGACTTGAATTTGTTGAATAAGTCATGTGATAACTGATATTGAGGGGATAAAAGAGCATGAGTAGGCTATGATTGATACAGACATTGATGTTGAGACAGATGATGTGTAATACTATGATGTGGTTGTGATTGAGACAGATAATGTGTAATACTATGATGTGATCGTGATATGGTTGTGATTGAGACAAATAATGTGTAATACTATGATGTGATCGTGATGTGATTGTGATTGTGATTGATGACATGTGCATATTCATTATTCATCCCAAGTGTGAACTATCTGTTGCATGAGTTCTGAGACACTGATATGAGGACGGATGGATATGAGACACAGTTGAGACTAGCTCCGGCTAGAGATATATGAGATGGACTAGCTCCGGCTAGCGATTTGGATGCCGATGGGATTTGGTTCCGGCGGTGATACATGGTCCATGTGTGGCCCCCATGGGTTCTGATTTGAGTATTTAGCGCGGTCTGATTACGTCAACAGATGTGTATCTTAGGACAGACATGCATCACGACTACATGACATCCTTATTGCAGTTGCATCGCATTTGACTTCATCTTTGTCT
>NW_026026666.1:0-765 GCF_019186545.1 Solanum stenotomum
TGTGTCGTGGCTTTCTTTGATTATTTGCTGCCTGATAGTCCCGAACTTTGGCACGGAGACCCTTCGACCGGACGTGAGCAAGAGACCATCTTCTACCCAAAAGGCATCACCAACCACTCGTATGCTCCATATCTGGTCACGCACGCTGTCTTCGGCTCGTCCCCTTCTGCGATGCGTACTTGGTAGTAGCCCTTTCGAAGGTCCACCTTCGTGAATTACTTTGCCTGTCCAAGTCTGTCAAATAAATCTGCAATAAGCGGGATAGGATATTTGTTCTTAATTGTTACCTTATTAAGCGCCCGATAGTCGATGCATAAGCGCAAGGATCCATCCTTTTTCTTCTGAAATAATACCGGCGCGCCATAAGGTGCTTTAGATGGACGGATGTGTCCGGCCTCCAGGAGCTCCTTCAACTGCTTCCTGAGCTCCTCTAGCTCGGGTGGAGCCATGCGGTAAGGGGCATGTGCGGGTGGCTTGGCTCCAATCTCCAGCTCTATCTTGTAGTCTACCTCGCGCCTCGGAGGTAGGGTCTTTGGCAGCTCGGCGGGCATCACGTCCTTGTTATCTTTAAGGACCTTTTCTACGATCGGTGGCAAGGACTCCTTGGCACCATTGTCTTCTCTCGAACTTGCAATGGTGGCCAGGAACGTCGGCTCCCCTTTCTTTAGGCCTTTCATAATCTGCATGGCCGATAGGAGGGCGTGTCCTTCCTTCTTTGGTACCTTGACTAGAGGTAGCATGCATGACCCTTCCCGCTCCAAGACC
>NW_026026667.1:0-379 GCF_019186545.1 Solanum stenotomum
TCGGTAAAATTAAATAGTAAAAATAAAATTAATATAAAATACCGACCTCATGAGGTCGGTATTTTTTATATTTAATTGAGAAAATAATACTGACATCAAGAGGTCGGTTTTTATTGTAATTCATTAAAAATTCCGACCTCCTGAGGTCGGAATTTTTTCTCAATTAAATATTTCATAGTACTGACTTCCGAATGTCGGTAAAAATTAAATAGTATGTAATTAAAATACCGACCTCATGAGGTCGGTATTTTTATTTCGACTATTAATTAAAGCGACATCCGGAGGTCGGTATTTTTATTTCATCTAATTACTTTTAAAAGCGACATCCGGAGGTCGGTTTGCAATTTGCAGGTAAACCAAATTCCGACCTCAAGAAGTC
>NW_026026668.1:0-464 GCF_019186545.1 Solanum stenotomum
TATATAGAGTCTATCATCTTAGTTTCAGATTTGCTAGAGTTAGTTGGGGACTTATCCCAACATCTCTAGTTAGAGGTTTATTCAGACATAGTTTTTGTTACACCCTAAGGTGACCCCCTTGACGTAACACGGGATCTAGGATCACGAGTGACCCCAAGCTAACCTTGAGTTGGCATATCATAAGTATATTCGATCAACAACTTAAAAACCCCTTGAAAAGCCTAAACCTAAGAAATCTGAAACCCCTTAAAAACCCCAAATCATAAACTCTAAACTCTAAGAAACACTAAACCCTAAAACTTAGGGAAAACTCTTAAACCCCAAGCCTTATGAAACACCAAGAAACCCTAAATCCTTGAAACACCTTTAAAAACACTAAACCTAAAAAATCCCTAAATCTAAAATCTGAAGTCCTAAACCCTAAGTTCTAGGAATACCTAAACCGTAAAAAATCATAAAAAATC
>NW_026026669.1:0-358 GCF_019186545.1 Solanum stenotomum
TGCTGACCACTTTACATGTACTTATCGATATTGGTAAATATTTAATATTTTTATTGTTAATAAATGGCCACTAGACTTACTATCTAGTGTTATATATTGATAAAAAGTAAAAATCAATATATATAATAACACTTTAATTCAAACAAAGAATTAAAAGATCCGTCAATCTTCAAATTCTTGCATTCTTAATGTATGTAATTATGAGTTCTCAATAGATATAGTCTTAATGTAAGAATCATATTGATTTGATTAGATTTATTCCTTCTCATTGCTGCAAAATAAAGGAAATATATGTAACGACCTGCTCTCGTCGTTATAGAAAAGCTAACGGAAAAAATTTTTGGGCACAGTAAGTTGA
>NW_026026670.1:0-789 GCF_019186545.1 Solanum stenotomum
TTATCACTTCTGAGAAAATTCTTGGATTACAAAAAGCTATTAATGCCTGTTGTTGCTTCCTGGTTGTGTACAGTTAGGGAAGAAAAGAATAACAAAAATTCCAAACATTTGTATCGCTTTGTCAATCCTTGTCCAGTCATTTCTTCATTTTGTTGATTTCCAGCACCTTAATATTGACTTAGGGCCTAAAACCAAAACCCCAATAAAGGTGACAAGAATCAGATTATTTGAATAAAAATAAAAATAAAAATACAGAGGCGAAAATACAAAGATTAGCTTCTGACTATGTTCATGGCCAAATTTGAGATAAAGTCTCTAAATTTAAAAAATAAGTGCTAGGAATCCTAATTAATCTTAGTAATTAAAAACACTTTCCTTCCTACCGAACACACCCATAGTCAATTAAAGTTTGGAAAAAAATGACACATTGAAGAATTTTCTTAATAGGTGTGCCAATTCAAAAGTGGACAAGTAATTAGGGACGGAGGGAGTACATAAATATGACTCTTAACTTGGCTTCAATGGACAAGTATGCCTTCCAACTTTGAGTGTGCACAAGTAAATACTTAAACTTGTATAAAATTGAGCAAGTAGACAGTACACGTGTCCTACATGACATACTACACGTAGGATGCTAGGACACAAAATTGCCATGTAGGACGAATGAGTCTATAATTAACAACCATTGGACAGTTGTATTTGAAGACAATACAAACAAAACCAAATTCCAAAGTGTTAGTTGTAATTGTAATTTTGCTCCAAAAATTACTTGCTTTTTAGCTTCTTCTT
>NW_026026671.1:0-2341 GCF_019186545.1 Solanum stenotomum
ATGGGAAGCTCCAAGCTACCCCATGTCTTGGCTGCTACATCAAACGAAATGATCTTGCGCACATTGATGTCACAAAAACTCGTAGATGCAGTCCAATAAAGCTTCCCGTTGACAAATTTAGCCGGAAGATTTATTAGAAAGACGCCCTTAAGCTGGTCATGGAGTGTTTTCCATGAATCCGTCCTTAAACTATAAATGTTGACCACATAAGTCAGGTCGGATTCATCATCAATAAACAGAGCTTTGTAATCATCACGTGATTCATCATATCCAAAACCATATTTCATATAGAAAGAGGAATCCCATGGCAAATTAAGTAGTTTCTTTGACTTGCTAATGGTGGGGTTCCATATATATATCTCCCCTTTGTAATTGTACAGACAAATTAGCCCATTGGCAGTACCCACAACGGAAGATATTAAAGCGATAGAACCCATTTGAACAGTGGAAGGGACGAGAGAACTAAAGTTGAAATTTCCATTGATGCCTGGAAACAGAACTCTATGAATTGAGTTTAATTTGAGATGTGTATTCACCAAATCAGGGCTAGATATGAGTTGATGCCATGATTTAGAAACGGACATACATTTCAAGAGAGATTTGGGGGGCAGCCTCAAGAGTATGTCTGTTATGATTTCATTTGGAATTTCGGAATCACTTGTTGTACAAGTTGGAGTGAAGATGAAATTATACCAGGAGAAGAATTTGAGAAGAATGATGTGAACCGCCTGATGAATCCAATCCCGAAAAGAAACAAACGGAAACATTGCCGCCGGATGTTTTTCTGTCAAGTGAAAAGAGCAAAGCAGAAAGTGATTTTTCTGTGAAGTGAGGCAGCAGCACCAGAAGCAGAGCAGGCAGTGAAGTAGCACAATTTCCTAATATTGAGTGATATTTAGACCTACGCCTACCAACCAATTTTTTTTAATTTAATTTTTTTGAAAAAAATATAATCCATATATGAGGTATATTTGATCCTCCTCACACATATTTTTTTTTGACTTTTTTGTTTCAACGACTAATTTAAATCCATATAGTCAAATTTATTTATGTTTCACTAATTTTCTTGTAAAATTTATTATAGATGCCCCATTCTTTATTTTATTTTTACAAATGCAAAAACTAATTTAAAATATAGCCGCAAAAAAATTAGTTTTAAATTTTTTCTTTACACTAAAGAATGAAAGAAAAAATAGAATAAGAAACTCAAATAATAATAATCAAAGAAGTCAAAAAATAATTTTTGTATGAAAAAGATTAAAATATACCTTGAATTTGGCCAAAAAAATCATATATATACCCTTACATGATTCTTTTAAAAATTTAAAACTAATTTTNAATATGGAAGAGAAAGAAAGATAATGGGTCTGTGAGGTGTTCACTGAAGATTGAAATAATTGATGATGCAATAATGATTTATATTTCTCAAGTTGGAAAAAGTTGCTCAATTGATAAATAACAAGGACTTTGATGGAAAATCAGGAAGAAAGAGAATGCAAACCAAATGGTTGCGATAAAAGCAAAAATTAGGAATATGATGATTACTGGATAATCAAGAACTCATAGGGTACATCGTGGGGAGTGGAGGGATATGGATATATAAGAAGATACGTTGATTTGCCATATGGTGTTTGTGCCATTAATTCATTGATTTTTTATCCGACGAAGGAATTATCTTTTGTATTATCTCATTATCCATCTCCGGTCGTTCAATCACCTCCTCCACCCTTCTCTCTGCCCTCTCCACCATTGGTATATAGTTTTTTTTTAATGTATCATTGTTATAGTTTTGTTTTGTCGTTTTGATGTGAATATGAAAGTCATGATACATTAGTTGTGAATGACCCGCGTGTATTGTAATTTTGTATCTAGATATTATGATGTGGTCATTATTTTGTATTCAGATGTGATTTGTATAAAAATGTATCATCATAGTAAATTGTATATGATACATGTAATAAATGGATTAACAATTGAGACATATCAGATACGTTTTGAATATCGAGTGTGTGTGTCCCAGATTTGTATAATGTATCAGGTTATTATTGTGTGTATTGTACATATAAATAGTGTAATGGTTAAGATATGTAAATTACTTGTTTTGATCAAGACCAATGTGGATGATACATTAATATATATTAATATCAATCTTGGATTTTTGTGAATGGTTGTATCATTGATACTTTTAATGTACCTAGTACATGTTATCAGATGGTTACAAAATTGTGTCGATATGTGTTAGTTTGTTGTTAGATAGGTGTTGCTTTGAAAATTAAAAAAAAAAAATGTATCACCACATTTTTTAATGTTTGCAGATTGTTCCATGTCGTCTGAGTTTTTA
>NW_026026672.1:0-465 GCF_019186545.1 Solanum stenotomum
CCACGAACCCTAAACCCTAAACACTAAAGCCTAAACCCTTAACCCTAAATCATAACACTTAAACCTTAACCCTAAATCCCTAAACCCTAACCCTAAATAATAAATCATAAACCCTAAATCTTAAACACTAAACCCTAAATCCTAACCCCTAAACCCTAAACCTTAAACCATAAACCCTAACCCCGAACCCTAACCCTAAACCATAAACCACAAACCCTAAACCCTAAACACTAAACCCTAAACCCTAAACCTTAACCCCTAACCCCAAAACCCTAACCCCTAACCCCTAAACCCTAAGCCCTAAATCCCTAAACGCTAAACCCTAAACCCTAAAACCTAAACCCTAAACCTTAAAGCCATAACCATAATCCCTAAACCCTAAACCCAAAACCCTAATCCTAAAAGTTAAATCTTAAACTCTAAACTCGAAACCTTCAACCTTCAACCCTAACCTAAACTATAAAT
>NW_026026673.1:0-2143 GCF_019186545.1 Solanum stenotomum
GATGTATATGCCCCAAGGAGATGACCCACTATACCCTGCCAGAGGTATAGAGGCATGCTGGCGTGATCACTAAACTGATGTTGCCCACAGAGGGGACTTACACCTAAGTGGCTCGTAGTTCTGGGACTATATGGGTACGCTGAACCCTAGTCCAACTCGGTATTATGCTACTCCCAATGAATTAAGTGGTTAACTGGTTATGACTGAATTTCTGTAAATACTGGATAGCTCGAAACTGAACATGCAAACTGATAATGCAACAATTAATCTGATAATGATGCATTCATGAACTGAGGCATGTATAACTGAATACTGAAATATATGGCCTAGCATGTGTAATTCAAGAACTAAAGAAATACATAGCTAGGGTTCTGAAATTTATGCGATAAACTAAGCAATAACATGATAATCTGATTTGGAACATTTAAATAACTAATTCATGATGATCTATTGAAATTCTAGAAACCCTAGGTCTGTTCATAATCATGGAATCAAGAATCTGACTGAATTCTAGGGACCCAATGGGCGAAAGGAACCCACTAGTGAAATCTCACATACTTGGTGACGAATTCCACGAAGAAATCTTTCAATTTCGGGGCTGGAACTGATGGAACCTTGCTGTGTTCTTGAACTAGGGTTCTTGACCTTTTTCTCCTTTCTTGATTCTAATTTTCTAAGATTTTGATTAATGAATTGACTTGGATAAGTTCTAGTTATGTTTCTAGGCTTAAACTGATTAAAACTTCATGATTTAGGGTTTAAACGATGTATCTTAGGGGTTAAANTAGCAAACTCGGTGGCGTTGAAAAGATAATTAAATTATCTATCTAACCATAGGTCATGGGACACATAATTCATTTTTTGCTAAGAGTTATGACCATCTGAAGTTGACCCATCAATAATTTTCAGCTAACTAGTTGCTGACCCTCATCTATGGTCAGACCTACGGACCGTGGATCGATTGACGGTCCGTGTTGGTCGACCATAGTTTGTGTCAGAGGCTGGGTAAAGGAGGTCTTGATCCACGGACATAGACCACGGACCGTTGTCTGATCTACGGACCGTGGGTCTATCCGTGAGTCGAGACTTAGCCGATTTTTCTAAGCTTGGTTGGGTAGGGATTGCAGTGGTGAACCACAGACCACCAGCACGGGCCGTGGTCTGACCTACGATCCATGGATGGCAACCGTGGGTTGCACCTGCAACTTCTCAAAATCTGTATTTTTGGCCTGATTCGAATACGGGGTGTTACAGATATATAAAGTCAGCCCTTGGTAAAGGACCACTCTTTGAGGATCAAGGCCATGAGCATATCACCTTGGGCAGGATCACCCTTTGATAGACATTCTACATCTGGATATTGTGTTTTAGTAGGATGTAATTTGGTGTCATGGAAGAGTAAGAAATAAAGTGTGGTTGCTCGATCCAGTGCGGAAGCAGAATATCGAGCAATGGCTGTAGCAACTTGTGAGCTAGTTTGGATCAAACAGTTGCTTGAAGAGCTGAAGTTTGGAGAAACCGGTCATATGTAACTTGTGTATGATAATCAAGCGGCCCTTTATATCGCATCAAATCCACTGTTTCATGAGAGGACTAAGCACATTGAGATTGATTGTCACTTTGTCAGAAAAAAGATACTCTCAGGAGATATTGTTACCAAATTTGTGAAGACAAATGATCAACTTGCAGATATCTTCACCAAGTCCCTCACCAGTCCTCGTATTAATTACATTTGTAACAAGCTAGGTACATATAATTTGTATGCACCAGCTTGAGGGGGAGTGTTAGAATAGAATAGGTATACACAATCCTATACAGAGTAGGACTAGTTTATAGTCTTCTATTTGGTAAGGAATTGTATCATAGTGTCTATAAATAGGGTTCTTTATGTAATAATTAAAACACAATTCAATAATATTCTTTTCATATATTTCTCACAACCATTAGGGGTCGTTTGGTTACTGGTTAGAGTTATGCATGTATTAGTTATGCAGGTATTAGTTATGTAGGTATTAGTTATGCAAAGTTTAGTTATGCAGGGTATAGTTATGTAGATATTAATTATGCAGGGTTTAGTTATGCGGATATTAGTTATGTATGCATTATTTAATTATATAGAGATTACAATACATTATTATAGTAA
>NW_026026674.1:0-563 GCF_019186545.1 Solanum stenotomum
TAAACAATTATATTTACATATATTAGCTTATGCTCCCGTATCTATCATTGATGTATAATATCAGTTGTAATATCCTTCTATTATTATCTTTGCAAGTATATATATTTTCATATTTTTATCATACTAAAGTCCTTTTTATTATTACTGTCATGACCCAAGCCTAGGGCCTAGACATAACCGGCGAATGGGGAACCCGAAGGAACCCCAAACAAGCCTCATAGCGTATCATTACACATCCTTGGTCGCGGAAGCAATTAAAATGACCATAAGCAATAAGCATAATCAAAGGAGGAAATCGGGACTAAAGGAGCAAGAAAAAAAAAGAAGAAATGATACATAAATACCATAGATGAGTCAAGCTCAAGCATAATACACAACTTGTCCAACACCACCTCTAAACATGAGTACTTAGCGGGGGCCAAGACAAACTACCGGGCTCACCGTCATAGTCAAAACATAACTAAAAAGAAAAAAAAAGTCTTATACATAGCAAAAGATCATGAGCAACGTCCCCGGAATGGAGGACTCACCACTTACCTTGATAGGAAATTGTATTAGCCACG
>NW_026026675.1:0-437 GCF_019186545.1 Solanum stenotomum
CAATTTGACACCGTGAAATAATTTATTTATTTATTTATTTTTTTTTTTAGAACGTTAGATGGATGCATATAATATAGGTCCCACGTCCTATCTCCTTTCCTTTATTTATACCTCATAACTTCTTTCATTTTTTTTTTTTTATATATATTTTTTTTTATGGCAAAAACATTTATTTTTTTTTTCTAAAATGCTAATTACTTTATTTGTTTACCAAATATGGAAAAAATTACGTCCCTTCTTTTAGGTTTGTTATGTATCTAAAAATTGTATAAATATAAATAACACTATAAATCATAATAACTAGTAACTTGAATATTTAAAAGTTGTATAAAAAAAATTAATTGACTCTCGAAATTCTATTGGTATCAATTTATAAATCATAATAATTAACAATTTTATTTTATTTTAAAAAAAAAGGCATAAAATACATATAAAAA
>NW_026026676.1:0-230 GCF_019186545.1 Solanum stenotomum
CATTCTTAAGTCTTTCAAATGATCACTCTTCTTTATGAATTTTACCACCAGGTCATCCACATAACATTCAACATTTTTATGGAGCAAGTCATCTTGATATGTAGCACCAGCATTCTTTAAACCAAATGACATCACTTTGTAGCAATAAATACCCTTAGGTGTGCGAAATGCGGTGAGTTCTTCATCCTTTGGAGCGATGTGAATTTGATTATATCTAGAAGAACCGTCCA
>NW_026026677.1:0-626 GCF_019186545.1 Solanum stenotomum
CTAGACCCTGTACCGTAAACCCTAAACTCTAAACCCAAAACCCTAAAGCATAAACCCTAACCCGTAAATCCTAAATCCTAAAGTCTAACCCTAAACCCTAAATCCTAAAGACTAAACCTAAACCCCAAATCCTAAACACTAAACCTAAACCCTGAGCTCTAACCTCTAAATCCTAAACCCAAAATCCTAAATCATAAACCATAAAACCTAAACCCTAAACCCTAAACCATAAACCATAAACCCTAAACCCAAAACCCTAAACCTTAATTCCCTTAACCATAAACTATGAAACCTAAATCATAAACCCTAAACCCTATGCCCTAATCCTAATCCCTCACCCTAAACCATAAACCCTAAACACTAAACCCTAAACCCTAAACCCTAAACCCTAAACCCTAAACCCAAAACCCTAAAGCCTAAACCATAAAACCTAAACCCTAAACCCTAAACCTTAAACTCAAAACCATAAACCCTAAACTCTAAACCCTAAACCCTAAACCTTAAACCCCTTAACCATAAACTATGAAACCTAAACCATAAACCCTAACCCCTAAGCCCTAATCCTAAACCCTAACCCTAAACCATAAACCACAAACCCGAAACCCTAAACATTAAACCCTTAACCA
>NW_026026678.1:0-300 GCF_019186545.1 Solanum stenotomum
AGTAACCCCGATGGATTAACCTATAAATGCCTAGGGAAGTTGAAAATCCGCCATGGATATGGAACTGAAAGGACTGTGTATCCCAGGGTGTGGTTAAAGAAGCAGCTGCTAAGAAAATGGGTTAAGGAAAAGAGATGAACAGAGTAAAAAAAAAAATGTAATTACGGGAGAAATTACATAAAGATTTAGTAACAAATCACTACTAAACAAGATAACGGAGTAAGAAAGAGGGAGTACTGAGTAGGATTTTACAACATATTTTTACAAATGCAGCCTTTATTATTTACAATTAACCTGATT
>NW_026026679.1:0-502 GCF_019186545.1 Solanum stenotomum
CTTGGATTCAGACAAAGAATCCACTCAGTAGCATCCTAGAGAGAGTCAAATATTAAGTCTCGTTTGACCATAAAAATATGATTTTAGAATAAATTTTTATTTTATTTGAAGATTAATGTTTAGACATCAAAAATTTAAATCCAATGTATGTAAGGATATATTCAAATTGAGAAAATAACTTATAACTTGTTTTCAACTGATTTTTCATGTTTGAAGTTGTATTTAAATATATTCAAATATGAACACTATTTCAAATATTTTTTGCTAAATGGATAACCAAACACAACTCTATAAATTACAAATAAAATAAAAAATATTTAAAATTTATAGTCAAATAGGTTCTTAGTAATCAAGGATTTTTTTAAAAAATAAAAATAAAATCAATTATCCAGATAACCCCGAGTCGTGTTGAATTAACAAATAAAAGGAGCAGAAAAACGCTAAGTCTGACCCCAAAACAATACATAGCCACAGATGTCATTAAACACCCAATAAGAAGAAA
>NW_026026680.1:0-1338 GCF_019186545.1 Solanum stenotomum
TATCTATCATTGGTGTATAATATCGGTTTTAATATCCTTCTATTATTATCTTTGCAAGTATATATATTTTCATATTTTTATTATACTAAAGTCCTTTTTATTATTACTCTTTTATTTTCATAATTTATTGTTAACTTTTTGTCTTCTAGATTATATGGTTTTACTTGTTCTAGCCATTTTATTCCTAAAATGATATTTTCATTTCCTTGATATATTTTGAATTTTATCACTGTTGGTATTCCTCCAATGATTATTTCCTTTTCTGTAGTTTCTTCGGTATACATTAATGTTTTTGGTAGTTCGGGACATGATTGTTCAATAGTTATTATTTCATCTTCCGTTACTAATTCTCTTGTAATATAGTTTTCTTCTCGTCCTGTATCTATTAATATTAAATATTTTCGTTGTTCCATTATTCCCGTTATGTAGTAATGATGTGGTTTTATTTCTTCTTCCATTGATTTTTGTGGGGTTTTATCTATTCTCCTTGAGATACTCATTTTTGATGATATTTGGGGTATTTCACTGTTTATCCTTTTCGATGTGCTTAGTCTTTCTTTTATATTTCTAAATCTTCTTCTATATCAATTTCATTATAACTATAATCATTTTTATCTATGACTGTAACTATCCTTTCAAAGGGATCTTCTATTTTTATTTTATCTATTTTATTTTTTGCTGTTATTTTATGTTTTGTTGTTAGAACATATGAGTTTTTACATCTAGCTGTAAATATTTTACTTCCTGGGGCTAGTTCTATTCCTGACATTCGTCAGTATAATACTAGTGATTTATCTATATTTCTGTCATTTATTGCTACTGAGTAGTTAGCACTTATTATAAATTTAAATTTTTGGAATATGAGGTTACCTCTTACTGCACTTATTATACTTTTTTCTATGGGATGTATAATTCTATCATCCGCTAAGTATATTTCTATGGATGTATCTATCCTTCTCTAAAACATGTTTTTATTAATATTTCTATTCCTCCTAAATGTACATATTTAATTGGATTTTTAGCTTTAATATCTTGTATTTCTTTATTTATTATTCTTGTTTTTATTATTGGTATTTTGGCCTTTCCTTTAGTGTATTTGCAATCTATGATATGTTCTCTTTGACTTACTACATAATATTCTTTTTTTTGTCGTTTAAACCAGTTTCTTACTGTTGGTATTTCGAATATTTTTGCTACGCTTAGATCTAATTCTTTTCCTTTTATTTGTTCAAATATACTATTATCAAATATTATTTTTTGTTCTAAATATTCTTCGTCTTGATGTTCTTCTTTATTTATTATTTGTATATATGCTTCAGTCATTTGTTATATTATAGA
>NW_026026681.1:0-837 GCF_019186545.1 Solanum stenotomum
AAAATCAACATTATTTTATCTGTAAGTTATGCAATAAACTTTTCTATGTTTCCTTGTAGAATTTAATGAGTGTTGTGATTTAGTTTGCATTTTCACAGGATGAACAGATCAATGGAATTAAAGATCTTATTGGTTCTGCTGTTTTGGATTCAGAAGTTCAGGGCAGCTTGAGATGGCCCATTGGCAAGGATTCTTCAGGTGGTCAATATGCTGTTATTGGTATCGGTCACACAACTGCAAAATCATATAGAAATTCATCAATTAGATTTAAGCTTTGGCATGCAGATCCATTTGATTTCAAATCTTCAACTGGTGAGGTTACACAGGAGATTTTCTTGAAAATGCCTGGAATTATATCAGAGTTACGAGTATGTTCTCTTTCCGTACTTGCAATAACATTTCTTTTTGCTTTATAACTGCATGATACACATGATGGATGGTATGATGTTACCCCAAACCATATTGTAGTGTTCTTAGCATCATAAGCTTAGACTATTATATTGTATCCTGTACCACACTTGCTGATTTATCCTCTGAATTATGAACAATTTCATCCAAAAAACTGGAGCAACACAAACTTACCACTGTTTCAAATCAGGTTTTGCTTTCCTGTTGGGTAGAATTTGTCCAAATTTTGTTAGTCTTCAAAGAAATTCGTGTCATGGTAGTGAATGTCTGAATGGTACCTCAACTTGCATGTGCCACGGAAATACAAACAAAATGCTGATAATCCTTTCTGTTTTAATTTGTGAATTTCCGCTTCATTGCTGAAATAATTGAATTGATTTTCGTTCTCTTGCAAAAAATGAAGAAGCAAACAATGGACGAAGATCTGAT
>NW_026026682.1:0-7500 GCF_019186545.1 Solanum stenotomum
ATTAGGAAGAGATTATATTTTGGTCCTTACTTGTGTATTTTATTGCGAAGGTATTAAATCTAGTCCTTAAAAAACATACTAACTGGTCCTAAATTGTAATTGAAGCTTTGAGCGGGAGATGATTTGCCAAATTTAATAATAAAATATATTTTAAAAAGAAATTAGGTGCAAGAAGATTTAAGTAAACCAATAGTATAATGATAAGGATCCTTTGTTTTCTTAAAACACATACTCGTCTCAAACTTTCCCTTTCCTCAAATCTCAACGCCGCAACTATCTAACCTAATCTCAACGCCGCAACTATCTGACCTAATCTCAATGCCACAACTATCTGATCTAATATCAACGCAGCAACTATCTGACCTAATCTCAACGTTGATTGTAGATTTTCATAGCAACTCTGCCCTAAAACGAATCTGGTGTCTTCTTCCTTTCGTCATTGCTTCTCAGTTGGAAAAAGAATTCTATCGCAGATCTACTCGAAAAAGAATTTCAGGTTGGTTCCTCTTTAGATCAAGTTGCTCTTTGTTTCTTCTATGTATTGATGTCATTTTTTCGTGTTTAATTTCAGTTACTCTTCTTCTTCCTCTTTTCTAACATTAAATGGGTATATGGTTTCAGAATATGGTCTCTTTTCTTTTGTATAATCAGTGGAAAAATTATTGGGTTGAGATATCTAATAGACAATTTATTTTTCTGAAGTATATTATGTGTTTGAAGATTCATATCTCATATAAAGTGCACATATCAAATTCAACAAAATCTAAGTATTTCATGAATAATATTCTAGTTTATATGTTGTGTTGAAATTTTGTGAGCCAAATAAGGATTAGTCCTGTTATTCATGTTGAACTTTTTATTTTACATTTTGAAAGGTTTCGACTAAATAACTTTTTACCTTAGAGTTGGTCTATGTGAATTTAAATTTCATGGTCAAATTTGTATATATGTTTACCAATAGGTACTATGATTTACAGAGGGATGAGTCTTGATCAATAGGTTGGGCATAATACATATTTGGGTTTAGAGTAGGTTGGGCATAAACATAAGAGTCATATTCTGGTGTATAGTCCACTGGTTCAGATTACCTCAAAATTGCTGCTTGTTTGAAGGGCTATGACACCATTTAAGGTGGATGGTTTTTCCACCTAGTTTAGTTCCACTCAAGCTCATAAAGCTTCCTCAACACATCTTCTGTTGGTAAATTAAACAAAATCACAATGTTTGCCTTCTGGTATTTACATGAAGCAGTTAATCATAATTTTCCAAAACCTGCTTGAGGTGGTCATCATCTATTACATTGGAATCCAAGTTTCCAATGAAAAAAGTCGTATTAGCAAGGTCATTCTCATTTTGAGTTCCAGTACTTTGATTATAAAAGCATTCATCTAGTAACCAATATTCTTGTTAGCTGCAGGACTAATGTACATAGGCCTAGTGTAGAAAACTTCCATTTATCTTAGTCATAGTGCGTAACTTCTCAGTCTTATCCCCAAATCTAACAAATGGATAACCTTTTTTGTGCCCTGTTACCCTATCTGTTACAACATTAGTTCCATAGATTGAGCAATAATTGACCCTGAATGTCTCCTGAAGCATGTAATCTGTAACATCACCTGTCAAGCCACCAACAAAAAATGTGTATTCAAGAGTATTATCTAAATGTTTTTCACCCAAATCAAGTGTTGTCCAATGAGCCTAAAATGTTTGCTCAATATTAGTCATCAAGGTACCATTGTATGCTTGTAGTTGTAGATTCCTTTCCGCAGTTGCATGACTAGTAATTCTGTACATATGAATTTAAATTTTAAGTTCAAAGTTAAGAAAATGTTACTTCTATTGTGATTTAGTCAAGGATAGTGTAGTGTTCTGGAGTTTTGACATATAGCCGACGTAAAATATAATTACGATTTCTAGTTTTCTTGGTTGTTTCTTTATATATTAGTTTGAGGATGCAACTAAATCATCCTTAACTATTAGGAGAAGCTAGTTATGGGCCATGTTTTTATTATCACAAGTGACTACAGACAAGAAGGTTTTTTAATCACTGGCGACTATTTTGTGTAAGTACAAAGCTATACAAGATTATAGGCCTTAGAATATGTAATTTTTTATGTTTCTTAGTGCCATCTGATTTGCTTTTTTTTTTTTGTCAAAATATTGCATTTTGTTCGTCATTGAAAACCAAAAAGTTACAAGTGATTTGAGAGAACTATACAATAAGCCTTCCTATCAGAAAATTAGATACTTCATCTTATCTTATCATAAGTTGAGTTAAATGCAACAGGGGGAATAACCCATATACAAGTTACATATTCATCCAGCAATTTAAAACATAAGGATAAGAAATAAGTCTAGTAGGTCTCTTTTGGTTCTTACTGATGGAATTTTCTATCTATCCAAATTCAAAAGTCCCTTGATTTAATTCGGAAATATGATGAAGTCAGTATATGTGGGAACTTTGTTCCAATTGTGTCCTATAAAAGGAAATCTATCAGCTTGTTGGCATCCACATGGCAGTGGCTAATAATCCTATATTGGTTTAATAGATCCTTAATCTCATTAGAACAGTCCTCGATCTTCCACGGTGTTTTTTCCATTCATTATTCACACAGTTGTGCAGAAAACAAGAATCACTTTTTAAAATAATCTTGTTGAAAGTTTTCTTGATACACTAGTTAAGGTCAAACAACATGGGCATACCGTTGGTCAAGCTACTAGCTCCATCTCCCAAAGGTTATAAAAAGGCCATGATGAATCTACTTTTATTATCCCTGGCAACACCTACTGCGCTACATACTTCCCTGTTTACATGAGCCATAATTAATTTTCACATTCATTTGAAAACAAATTTTAATACGTTTCTGCCAGTAGAAATTAAAGAGTAATATGATTGATGAACTGCAGTAGTTCCAGAAGATTGANCTTGGTAACACCTACTGCGCTGCATACTTCCCTGTTTACATGAGCCATAATTAATTTTCACATTCATTTGAAAACAAATTTTAATATGTTTCTGCCAGTAGAAATTAAAGAGTAATATGATTGATGAACTACAGTAGTTCCAGAAGATTGAGGGTAGTTTTAGGGTAGTTTTCTTTACGTAACTTTTGCAAGAAAAATTGCAACATACATACCTTCTCCTGATAAGAATTTCCTAGAATGCAAAGTAGCAACTATATTGCTATTTTTCATAGTTGTAGCTGGCTTAGATAGTGGCCTTCGAGGCCAACCAACCTGTCAAACACATCAGATACTATCATAACATTAGTTAAGCTTTACAACATCTCAGAAGAGCTTATTTCCAGATGCATCAGTAGGAACATGAAAACACAAATTAAAATTTATGTAAAATGTATCAGTAGGACTCCATCTGCCGAAACTATTTGCCTCCAGCCACAGTTGATAGATGAAGCCGTGGAACATACACATGCATAATCGGTTGTCATTTAAATCATTGTGAATACTATCAATTAGCTCTAGATGAGGTTTTCACACACAGCAAGTTTCTGCCCAGTTTTTGTTCATTCCCTTAGCTTGGGACAAAAGAGGCCTTTGTTTCTGCACATTTGTGCTCTTATGGCTAAAGTATATTACCTTCTTGTTGATGAATCATCCTAGTGGCATAACCAGTGAAGTTTGTTTGATGTATAGTGCTCTGCCTTACCTCAAAGGATCCGATAAGTATTCTCTTAGGATGTCAAGAAAATGGAACTTCTCTTTTGATTACAACTATGCAAGACATGTTGCCCTCGGTATCTATGTCCCAGGAAGTACGCACATGTATGGTTACATGCCCAGATATAGAAAGAAAGCTCCCTCCCAAATTGAAAAAGGAGTAGACTCGGTCAAAATGTAGCTATTGGTGATTGCATTTATGCAGAGCAATTTTAATCTTAATCAATGTATTTTAGTCTGTTCAGTTTTTTCTTATTAGTTTAGACTACACAACAATTTACATTAAATATAATAATAAAAAATCTCAAAGTTTATCTAATAGATTTTTATTTTTTTTGCAGCTTTTATTGATGCTTCTGGATAACACTTGATGAAGATTGAAACATTAAATTTTATGCCCAACTTTTGTTCATTCTTCAGTCAAGAAACAAGTTTTGAAAAGATGCACAAGCTCATTATTAGTTTGCTACGAATGTTATGCAAAACTTGATATCATAGTCTAGCTCGAATGTTAGCTACATTTTATTGTCAAGCAAATGTTANCCCAAATTGAAAAAGGAGTAGACTCGGTCAAAATGTAGCTGTTAGTGATTGCATTTACGCAAAGCAATTTTAATCTTAATCAATGTATTTTAATCTGTTCAGATTTTTCTTATTAGTTTAGACAATACAACAATTTACATTAAATATAATAATAATAAATGTCAAAGTTTATCTAATAGATTTTCTTTATTTTTTTTGCAGCTTTTATTGATGCTTCTGGATAACACTTGATGAAGATTGAAACATTAAATTTTATGCCCAACTTTTGTTCATTCTTCAGTCAAGAAACAAGTTTTGAAAAGATGCACAAGCTCATTATTAGTTTGCTACGAATGTTATGCAAAACTTGATATCATAGTCTAGCTCGAATGTTAGCTACATTTTATTGTCAAGCAAATGTTACTGATATATCCCTCTTCTCTCTTTCTATATATATATCATTGTTTTTAGACGAGATGTTTAGTAGTAATTTGATATTTGTTGAAATGTATTGGTGGTCAATCTAGGACCAGAAGTGAAAGGCCAATTTAGGACCAGACTTGTTACACTTCTCAAATGAATAATCAAGGACTAGAAATGATGCTTGTCTCTAAATCTATTCTAAGACCAAGTATTTAATGGTCGCTAAATGTTACTAGGACCAGGTCGTCCTCTTCTCTAAAGATTAAGAGGACCAGTTGTTGGTGGTCACTAATATGTTTTAACGACCTGAAAATAAGACTTCCCAAGATATCTATGGTCTATTTGAGACCAGAAGTGTAGTCTCTAAAATGATTTAGCGGCCAGATTTATTCCTCGTCCCAAAACCTTTTAACGACCAGTCCTTTTGACCCGTCATTGTTGACCAATAGCGACGGAGGCTTTTAGGACGGGTGGCGACTAGTTTTTTCTGGTCACAAATGCTCTTTTGGGACTAGATTTGGACTTTTAGGGACCAAATTTCCCTTCCTTGGAGGCTGTTTTTCTTGTAGTGTTATATTTTCAGAGTATACTAACTCAAAGTTAGATTTTGTTACTTGCGTTCAATTCAAGAGTTTTAACCCCATTCCTTCACTAGTTTGTTGTACTGCACCTTTATTTAATGCTTTTGTAAATGGATCAACCGAATTTTTATTTGATCTCTCATACACTATAGTTATAATTCTGTTGGTAACTAACTCTCTTATATAAACATGCCTTAAAATTACATATCTCAATTTCCCATTATACATTTTATTATGAGCTACGCACATAGTAGTCTCACTATCGCAGAATATGCAATTGGCTGGCATAGGTTGTGGCCAACACTTTATATCTAGTAACATGTTTCTCACTCATTCTGCTTCTTTTTCAGCAACTGCTAAGGCAATAAATTCATATTCCATTGTGGAATGGACAATGCAGGTTTGTTTCTTGGATGCCAAACTAATGGCACCACCCTCAAAGTAAATATCCAACTTGAAATAGCCTGATTATCATTTATACTTGTAATTCAACTCGCGTCAAAATATCCTTCTAATACGGTAGGAAGATCACTATAACAGATGCCCAAATGTTTTGTTTTCTTTAAATATCCAAGTACTCCAATTATAGCTTTCCAATGAATGCTACTTGTACTGCTTGTAGACCTTGAAAGTTTACCAATGGCAAATGCTATATTAGACCTGGTACAGTGCATTGCATACATTAAACTATCAATTGCACTCGTATACTCTAACTGAGTCACTATTCTTTCATTATTTTCTGTAACCTGAAACATATGGAGTATTAGATTCATCTATGCCCAAATGATTAAACTTGTCAAGCATCTACTTGTAATAAAGTCATTTTCTTATTATTTCTCTTGACTTTGATACCTAAAATAGTATCTACTTCATTCAAATCTTTCATTTTAAAGACTGTAGTTAGATACTTCTTAGTTTAAGAGATTTCAAGCATGTTTGTACCAAATATCAACGTGTCATCTACATAAAGACAAATGTCAGCTCTATAATCTTTTGTAAATTTGGAGTAAATGCATTTATCAACAATATTATGTACAAATCCATTTGATAATATCACACCATCAATTTTTTCATGTCAGTGTTTCGGTGTTTGTTTCAAACCATAGAGGGACTTTATTAGCTTACAAACTTTATGTTCATTACCAAGAAGAGCAAATCCTTCAGGTTGTTTCATATAGATTTCTTCATTTAAACTTCCATTTAGAAATGCATTTTTAACATCCATTTGATGTACATACAATTCATATATAAATGCCAAGGATAAAAATACTCTAATAGACTTGCTACCAGAGCATATGTATCAAAGTAGTCAATACCTTCTTTTTGAGTAAAGCCTTCTGCAACTAACCGTGCTTTGAAAGTTTGTATAGTACTGTCTATATTATATTTTTTTCTTAAATACCCACTTAGAACCTATAGGTTTAAATCCATGAGGCAAATCAACTAAAATCAAAGTATTGTTGGACATTATTGAATCAATTTCAACATTAATCGCCTCTTTCCAAAAAGCAACGTCTCTGGAAGACATAACTTCTTGAAATGTTCTTGGATCTTCTTCTATATTAAACAAAATAGGCATTTGATTACAGACTTTAAATCAATCTCCCTCCACTAGAAAAGTTAACGATTTTAAGGAGATAAAATCAAGACCAAAAATTTATTCTTTGGTAATTATAAATGGATTGTTTGGTTACACAATTGCAATCCTAAGGTTATATTAAGTTTTAAGGATAAAAATTAAAATTTTATATTAGATAAATAAGAGACTTTATATATGATATAGAGTTAAATATTTAAGATATATATTATATTTTGAAAATATATTAATCAACAAACATGGGTTCTTAACTAATATTATAAAAAGATAATTGATTTATAAATTTCAAATTAGTATATTTTAATTAAATTAATAATACAACTAAAAGTACAAGATTTCTATGAACATCATATAATACATGTTTGTCACGATCCGAGCCTACAATATCCTAGACGTGACCGACACTCCAGAACCATTGTTGATCCCCAATCAAACCCTTGGCCTGACTGACTACTTAGTGGAAGACTAACTCAACAAGAATTAAGCTTTCAAGAAGAATTAAACCATTCAATCTCAAAGTACTCAAGTGTCTCAAAATATTCTGGAAGCAATAATAGTTGAAACAGTTTAACAAAGGAATACTGAAAACATACTCAAAACTAACTATTTATTGAAATGACCCAAAAAGTTCTTAAAAATGTACTTCGAAAGTTACCGGAAACTTGTTTAGCTATAAAAAAAAATTCGTTTCATTTTTCG
>NW_026026683.1:0-1015 GCF_019186545.1 Solanum stenotomum
TTGTTGTATTATTTATTACAATTTATAGTACTTTTAAAGTAGTTTAAATATTGTACTATTTATTATGATTTATAACACTTTTTTTTAATTTATGTCATATTATGGAATTTGAGAAGTTATTGAAATTTTTATATGATTTTAAAAATATTTTAAATTGTTAGCTATAGTGATTTGTAGTACTTTTTTTTAACATAATTTTGAAAATAATATTTATTACTCTCTTTGTTCTAATTTATGTGGCAGATGCAGAATTTCAAATATTAACCCTTTTTTATATGTCTCTTTAATATATTAAGTTGTTAATTATTGTATTTTTTAGTACATTTTGAACCTATTTTTTGAATAATATATGTTATTTGCCATGTCCCAATTTATGTGGCATTAATTGATAGATTTGTTGGAGTCGAGAGATTTATTTTGTTAATTATTGTAATTTATAGTTTCTTTTTCGTCAATTTCAAACAATATATGTTGTTAATTGATAGATTTTTTGGAGTGGACTATTTTTTTAATAATTATTGTGATTTATTGTTTCTTTTTCGTCAATTTCAAACAATATATGTTTATTATATAATCTATTTTATGTGGTACCGATAGAATTTAGAGAGTCAATTAAATTTTTTATATAAGTTTTAAATAATTAAGTTGTTAATTATTGTAATGTATAGTATTACTTATATTATTTTTAAATATATTTAAATATTATATCTTAGGTTTTTTATCCTAATTTATATGGCATTGATAGAATTTAAAGTGTGAAATAATTGTTAATTATTGTAATAGATAATATAGAGTATTTAAGTCATTTATAGTATAGTAATTAATATATAATATGTAGTATTTAAGTGGAAGGTGATGGGGCCCACTTAAATAGTTTGATAAATATATTGGATATTAGTAGTGATTTATAGTATAGTAATTAATAATATATAATATGTAGTATTTAAGTGGAAGGTGGTGGGGCCCACTTATATATTTTATATAGTATAAGTATTGGACATTTGTAATGATTTTA
>NW_026026684.1:0-477 GCF_019186545.1 Solanum stenotomum
CTCTAATCCTTTCAAGGACTTTGTATGGCCCACTTCCTCTAGAATCTAGTTTGGTCTTTCTTTTGGAAGGATATCTTTCCTTTCTCATATGCACCCAAACCAAGTCACCAGGTTTAAAAACAACATATTTTCTGCCCTTATTCCTTCGCAATGCAACTTCCTTGTTCTTCTTTTCAATTGCAAGCCTTGTTTGTTCATGAATTTTCTTCATCATATCAGCCTTCGTCTTACCATCAAGATTAGCAAAATCATTAGTAGGCAAAGGCAATAAATCAAGGGGGGTAAGGGGGTTGAATCCATATACAACTTCAAAAGGAGTCTTACCAGTAGAAGAATGGAAGGTCCTATTATAAGCAAATTCTACAATAGGTAAGTAATCTTCCCAAGAAGTTAAATTTCCTTTCAAAACAGCCCTCAACATGTTCCCTAAAGTTCTATTAACCACTTCCTTTTGCCCGTCCGTTTGTGGGTGACAAG
>NW_026026685.1:0-278 GCF_019186545.1 Solanum stenotomum
ACTACCCAACCCAAATCCCAACTAATCATCATGCATTCACATTCTCGAGCTCAATCTAAGAGAGGGAAAACCGTAGCCTACCTGTAGGCCGATCACACGCGCTCCAAAATCACTCCTTCGGAGCTTTCCCTTTCCGAACGGTCTCGAAACGCTGCCCCGCTATCAAAAATAGAGTCACTACGTTAATACGGTCGTTTAGACACCAAAATCACAACAAACGGAGACGGGTGAATTTTGGAGTCAAAACAGAAATCGTGGGACCCGCGCATGAAATTCCG
>NW_026026686.1:0-368 GCF_019186545.1 Solanum stenotomum
TTCAAATATGGATAATATGCTTGATTTTCAATCTCTGGAAGCAGATCCCAAAGATCGAATGCCTATTTCATCTTATTGTCCTAATATTCGAGATGTGGTAAGGAGGTATTACATTCAAAACAAGCCATGTCAACCTGTTGATCATATCTTCCCTAAAACTAAGTTTGGAGATAAAATGCGTCAATTTCGACCAACTTGGTTTAAGAGAAGATCTCAATGGTTGAAATCAGGGGCGTATGTACATGAAGGGGAGGGGGTTCACATGCACCCATCCTCCCCTTCCTAACCCCTATATAATACTACTATTTTTCTAATTATCTTTTTAATTTGTTTTGGTGATCCCAAGGTTAAAAAGAATACTCTAGTAT
>NW_026026687.1:0-1028 GCF_019186545.1 Solanum stenotomum
CACTCATGTTGACACTGAATATTAGTATTACCTTGCTGGAATTCTGCCCGCAAAAGAAACACAAAAATTTGTTGTATTGTAAGATATATATATATATATATATATATATATATATATATATTACAGATGCTCATAATATTATAATACTCATGAGGATATAAAAGGAAAAACGACTTACATGAAATGCTTCATCCAAGATGGCCTCATTCATGGCTTGAGTAGCCCAAATCCCTCTGTTTACTGATAATTGGATATTTTCATGGTTCAAACTCTTGATTACAAAATATCTTATGCTATAGAGTTTACCCTTTTCAATTGCACTTGAAATTCCAATCGGCGGATATGAAACTGTGAGCTCCTCTGCTATAGAACGATTGGTATCCTCATTTACTCTGAGGCTTGAACTATCTGAGAAAAGAGTTCATATTTAAATTTGAATCATGTTAATGTACCAGTTTATAGTAATTCATTAACTTATCATTTAACCACTACTTTCATGTCAAGGACAACGAAGCTACAAGATATCTTCTTCTTATATTTTATTTCTGTGATCAGATAGCGTGAAACTTCATAAAGGTTATAGTCAGGAGATGTTGAATTTAACAAGAAATTAGACAAAACAGAGTTAGCTCCTGAACAATGATCATCAAGGATGCTACACTATATGTATGAGGATTTGCATATAAAACAGCCGAGAAAATAGTAACAAACTTACAGTAAAGAAAAATAATCATTATTCACAACCAAAAACAATATAGCAAGCATAGGAATTAACTCGAACTGTTTGTGCATCGAAATCAATCATCAAGTTCCAACAGCTCAAAACATTTTTTAGAAGAAAATGAATGAGCATACAGCCAATTTCTGCGAATTTACTATGTAATAATTACGAATCTAAGATTCAATAAGCAAAATTTGGCAAGAAGTTGGATTGCAGTATTTCATGAATAAGAACATAGAGGACAATCAATTCACGAGAAAAGTCTTATAATTAACACATATACACTCATGTAGCACTTACTAGTTAC
>NW_026026688.1:0-251 GCF_019186545.1 Solanum stenotomum
CTAAATTCAAAGCCACCTTCGACCTTTAAAATGCTGAATTTCAAACGGCCGTAACTTTCGGCTCGAACGTCCGTTTGACGCAATCTTTTTTTTGAAACCTCGTATTTTTTCGAGATCTATATGAGGAACCCATCGCCCTTGTCTGAATTTCCTTTTATTTTTTTCATCATATTTCCGCTCGCGCGTAAGAATGAGTAAAACGCGTTTCTTGGAAAATCGGCATCCGCAAACCGCCTTTAGGCAGTTTGGTT